>NC_069504.1:791292633-791432633 GCF_027579735.1 Bombina bombina | reverse complement strand
ATGTGTCCTGGTGTCTGTGTATTAGGATGTGGCAAGAGGCATGTGTCCTGGTGTCTGTGTATTAGGATGGGACAAAAAGACATGTGTCCTCGTGTCTGCATATTAGGATGAAGCAAGATATATTTGACCTGATATCTGTATATTAAAATGAATCTAGAGTCATGGGGTCTGTATATTAGGATGAATGAAGCAATATGTATATGTTAATATTCCTGTATTTTAATCGATTTATTTATTTTTCTCTTGGTTTGTGTGCTGGCTCACATTACTGATATGTTGTGTTTTCTGTCTGTCACTATGTCTGTAGTGGGGATCCTCCTGCTTTGTGGATGAGACAATGTTTAGTTAGAAATGGTCATTAACAGGCATAAAGTAATGGAAATAAATTAAGTCAGTTTGTGTGTAAACGTTGTATGTTCCTTCATTCCCAGTAAGTCTGGTGAGCTGTCTAATATTATAGGAGCAGATTCCCCCAGCATACTTAAAGGATTACTTTCTGTTATAATTTTTAAGCTAAACAACTAACATATTAAAGTTAATAAACATTAATTAAAACCTACTGACCTATATTTTCTCCAAAACGAAGTTTCATAACGTTCTAAAAGTTATATCTTTTATTCGCCGATGATGTCACGTTATCCTGCCTACTATTTTCAGCACTGCATGTTCAAAATACTTAAACCAATAACTTTGTGTTTAAAGCGCCATTTTGAAACCTAGGTATTGTAAACGGATTGGTACAGAGCAAAGGACACCCACGGAGTGGGTTTGGAAAACAATTAAATTTGCAGACAAGATTTCTGATATACGGTAGAGATATGTTAATGAAATGCTATTGATAAAAAGCGTATTTGGGGTAGTTAGTTAGTAACAGGCATCGAAAATATTTACTTACAGTGGCCCTTTAAGAGACTCTGTCCTCTTTCTCTTTAAAGAAAATGAAGGATAGCTGTTGGAGAATTCTTCAGGTCAGCGTCTTTGAGGGGAAAAACTAGGGCAGTTGCAAGTAAAAATCTCTGTACCTTTTTAAACTATGATTTCTGGTGCACAAATACACATCCTGATGCCTGAATAGTCACCTGATACGTTAGGCTTTCTATACAAAGCCACCTGACACAGGCAGCCACACTTGTATAGCCACATGACAGGTAGATACATAGCTTTCTGATGACCCAGAATATTTTGCTAGAGAGTCAACATCGCCACGTAGTATAGTGAAACATTTAAAGGGATATTCTATTGTAATGACATGCCCTATAATTTGTTAGATTTTAATAATAGACAAATACCTGTTGGTAATTATACACGTTAAAGGGACAGTCAAGTCAAAATTAAACTTTCATTTTTCAGATAGAGCACGCAATTTTAATCAACTTTCCAATTCACTTCCATTTTCTAAATGTGGACAATCTTTTTATATGCACATTTTCGGAGGCAACAGCTCTTACTGAGCATGTGCAAGATTAACAGGATATACTTCTATGCATTTTGTAATTGGCTGATGGCTGTCACATGATGCATTAGGAAAGAAAATGTAACTCATTTTTACATTTGTCTGAAAAAATCTCATTTGAAATGCAAACTAAGTGGTTTGTATTGTCTTGTTGTTATGCATTTATTGGTTATGCTATTCTAGATGTGTTTAGTGGTCCTTTACACTTGGGCTCAGGAGGAGAAATGCATTGCTGCTTTTGGGCATAGCTGTCAGTCACCTGCCGTGCCCTTTTCAGGAATGGCATGGAAAAGCACAAAGTGCACAGTTCTAACTATGTGTTTAAACTAACACCTTGCAAGTTTATCATATCAACTGCAAAATATTCCCTGCAGAATGTAAGAGGAATACTTTCTTCACATTTGCTAAGCAGCGTGCGAGCACCTGCGACTTCTGGTTTCTGCTTTAGTGAACACACTGATTTCATTAACACAATCCGAGTTAAAGGGACACTGAACCAAATTTTTGTCTTTCATGATTCAGATAGAGCATGCAATTTTAAGCAACTTTCTAATTTACTCTTATTATCATTTTTTTTTGTTCTCTTGCTATCTTTATTTAAAAAAGAAAGCTGTTCTATGCTAAGGAGCCAGCCAATTTTTGGTTTAGACCCTAGACAGCATTTGTTTATTGGTCGGTGAATTTATTCTGCAAGAACAACACAGGTTGTTCACCAAAAATGGGCCGGCATCTAAACTTACATTCTTGCCTTTCAAATAAAGATACCAAGAGAATGAAGAAAGTTTGATAATAAGAGTAAATTAGAATGTTGCTTAAAATTGCATGCTCTATCTGAATCACAAAATAAAAAAGTTGGGTTCAGTGTCCCTTTAAACGTCTGTTACTCTGGTAGTGCATGCAATTTTTAGAGACTTTTCAATTTGCTTCTATCAAATGCACTTTGTTCTTCTGGTATCCTTTGTTAAAAATCCTACCTAGGTAGTTTTGGGAGCAGCAATGCACCAAATGTGGTCAGCTAGCTCTCTGTAGTGCAGTGTTGAGGTGGAGCTGACTTTAACCATGTGTTTAAAGGGACACTGAACCCAAATTTTTTCTTTTGTGATTCGGATAGAGCATGCAACTTTCTAATTTACTCCTATTATCAATTTTTCTTCGTTCTCTTGCTGCCTTTATTTGAAAAAGAAGGCATCTAAGCTTTTTTTTCTTTTTTTTTGGAACATAAATACATATCTCGCTATAAATAGATATATCAGTCCAAAAATCATCACATATATAGAGAAATATAAATAGAACACATTCCATTACGAAAACATTTTTGCAATATGAAATCTCATTTTCACGTACACTTTTCAAGGAAAATACGTCAAGGGGTTTGCATAACATATTGGGGTTTTTGTGTGTGTTTTTTTTTTCTTCTTTCTTTCTATTTGTCTTCTCCATCGACTTCTATGGGGAATACGTGAAAGCACACGCAATTTGCTGTTTGGATTACGGGGCTTAACGAGCCTGCAAAATAAGTGATTTTGCAACTTGTAATAGCTGCGCAACCCCAAATGCGAAAACGCCATAACGCGTGCAGTGTTTTCGCAACTGATTTGCAGCGTGACTTGTAGTCTTGCCCTATGTATTTAACCCCCCTAAAAGAGCTTAAACACACAAATTCCCACTCACCACAAGTATTGCAGCTTTTGAGCTGAACACAGCCAATGATTTGCTGGGTTGTCTGACTTCACTGCCGATTTATTTGACCATGTTTTTCCTGCTCGGGACCAGCAGTTCTGTGTGGCTTTTGAGCATGACTTTATCTTTGTGTTTAAAGAGATATAAAGAAGTCTGTACTAAGCAGTAGATTATACTTAAAATAAATCATTACAGTATATGTTATTCATCATTATAAAATTATTTTACCATTTATTTTAACCTTATTTGTGCAGGGTCTATTGTTTCCTGTCACAGCCCCCACAAAGGGGCTGTGGTCTCTACAGGAACACAAAGGAGTAACTTTTCTTTTAAATTGGTTGCTAGGGGACACCTACACTAGCTCCAGTCAGTTTCTTGACTATGCTCAGTAGATGGCTTTTCTGCAAAATTCATATGATAGTAGAACTTAAGTTACACAATTTTCTAAGCTTTGCTTAAGTGCTTAGTTTGTAAGAAAATAATTAAGTTGTTTGCTGTTTTTAACATATGTATTTTTATGCATACTTTGATTTAACTAAAGTATCACTAATTCCTATTCATTTAAATGGATATAAAACCCATATTTTTTTTTCTTTCATGATTTAGATAGAGCATGCAATTTTAAGCAACTTTCTCATTTACTCCTACTCAGGGTGCTGAACCTTAAAATGGTCTGGCTCCTAAGATTACATTCCTGCTTTTTGAAATAAAGATACCAAGAGAACGGAGAACATTTTGATAATAGTATTACATTAGAAAGTTGCTTAAAACTGCATGCTCTATCTAAATCATGAAAGAAAAAAAAAATTGGGTTTTATATCCCTTTAACATTTTTGTGGGGATTAAACACACAGAGTTCTGTGTGGGTGGGGGAGTTAAAAAAACAAACAAAAACAAAAAAAAATACATGCTCCAAAGAATAATTTTTCCATAAAATTTTCTCTTTAATCGGAGAGGTAGTCCTAAAATGATGTTAATTAAATCACAGTCTTTCTTTTAGATATTTCTCTTACATGGTGTATAATAGCATGCATGTGTTGTGTATTAATATATTATCTTGAAAACAAATATATATTTATGGTGATGTAACATATGCTAATATATTTACAGCCTACAGGTCAGTTTGCGTGCTATATGTGTTATGGCATTGCGCTTCCCAACACATACCAGGCTGGTGTGTAGTCATGTAAACGTGCCGTTTGGGATTTGGCATCTGATATGCTGTGACTAGTTCTTAGGCTGTCAAAACAATTTGCTGAGCACAAAAGAGCTGTCTGAAAAAAGAAAAAAAAAAGGGTGGGTGATCTGAATTGTTTTATAGAGTACAAAGCCTAACAACAAATGGGGATTATAATGTGGATATAAATGGACTCTGTCTGCTGGTTTACCTGGAATGTCACTATCGGGAGCGCAAAATTTAGGCATTCAAAAGCGTAACTAGATTTTTATTCTGCAGCCCACTGTTTATAAACATTGTGGCCAAATTTTTGGAGGGATGTGGATGTCAAAATTAGGGATGAGAGAGTTTTTTTTTCAACATGAAATAGAATTTTAACACATTCCTTTGTTTGTTTTGAATGTTTGCACAACATTCTAACATTCGTTTAATGTAATAGTATTTCTAATGCTTTCTTTAAATGTAATATTTGATTCCTTGCTTTTCTCTCTCTATACATCCTCCCTGGAAAACTTATAGCCTCATTTTGGATTTCAGTACCACTTATATGCTGATGATACCTAAATCTATCTTTCCTCCCCTGATATCTCTCCCTCTTTATTCAACCAGATTTCCAACAGTCTCTCTGCAATTTTCTCTTGGATGTCCTTACACTACCTCCAACTCAATCTGTCCAAAAACTGAGCTGCTTCTTATTCCTTCCACTTCCAGACATCCAACGACCTGACGTTCCTCTGATGGTCGGAGACTCTATTCTCAACACCTCACCCCAGGTCCGCTGTCTTGGGGTCACACTTGACTCAGAACTCACATTCAACTCACATATACAAGCACTTGCCAAATCCTGACGTGCACACCTACGCAACATTTCCAGAATTCGTCCTTTCCTTACTCAAAAAACGAATTCATTCCCTCATTTTGTCACACATTAATGTACTTCAAAATGGCCATCCCAAACACCGCCTCTCCTCCCTCCAATCTATTATGAATGCTTCAGCTAGACTCATCCACCTACTCACTAGACTCATCCGATCTACATCAGCAGCTCCGCTCTGCCAGTCTCTACACTGGCTCCCCATACACTCCAGAATACAATTTATAGTATTAACCCTAACTTACAAAGCACTCAACAGCCTCACTCCCAACAATATTTCCCCTCTCATCTCCAAATACTCTCCGACCCATCCTCTTCGATCAACCTCTGACCTACGTCTCTCAACTCCTATTATGTCTACATCTTACTCCCGCCTCCAAGACTTCTCAAGTGCTGCTCCTCTCCTCTGGAACTCTCTACTCCGCTCCTTAAAGGGACAGTCAAGTCCAAAAAAACTTTCATGTTTCAAATAGGGCATGTCATTTTCAACAACTTTCCAATTTACTTTTATCCCCAATTTTGCTTTGTACTCTTGGTATTCTTAGTTGAAAGCTAAACCTAGGAAGGCTCGTATGATAATTTCTAAGCCCTTGAAGGCTGCCTCTTTTTTTTTTTTTTTATTTGCTCTTCACAACAGGGGAGTGCTAGTTCATGTAAACCATATAGATAACATTGTGATCACGCCCGTGGATTATGGCAGACACTGCACTTATTGGCTAAAATGAAAGTCATGTGATCAGGGGGCTGTCAGAAGATGCTTAGATACAAGGTAATCACAGAGGTAAAAAGTATATTAATATAACTGTGTTGGGTATGCAAAACTGGGGAATGGGTAATAAAGGGATTATCTATCTTTTAAAACAACACAAATTCTGGTGTAGACTGTCTCTTTAAGACTGTCTCCAACCTTGTATAGCTTCAGACGCTCCTTGAAAACCTACCTATTCAGAGAGGCTTACCATCTCTCCTCCATCTCTCATCCGAACCAAAGTAATTCTTGAGCTCCATGATTCACTGCTGCAACTACAATCCATGTGACAAGCTACCCCAAACCTTATGTCTCTGCACCCTAAACCTGTAGTCTGTAAGCTCTCGGAGCAGGGCCCTCTTCCTCCTGTACTAGATTTGTTTAGTTTTGTATTTTATCACAAATCCTTGTCATTGTATACCCCTATATTTGTACCCAGCGCTACGGAATTTTGCGGCGCTATACAAATAAATTATATTATTAATATTAGTTTGATTTAAATTATGCAATATTTTAATTAGAAAAATTAGAATCTATATATTTCTATTTCTACTGCTCTCTTTATATTTGTATCTATTATGTATCAATTTACTAAATTCCCTACCACATAAACTATTGAACTTCTAAGTAATATTTTTTTAAATCGAATGGTACATTCGAAATTTCCAATGTGGATATTCGATTTAATTATGAACATTCGAAACGAAAGAAACACTCGATTACCGAATTTTAATGGATTTTTATTCTTATCAACATTTGATTGTCCAAAACAAATGTGGTCAGGACTATTCGTTCTACGAAATGAATTACACTTTCAACCCATTCGTCCATCCCTAGTCAAAATGAAGCTGTGATGCATCAGACAGAGCATACCATTTTAAACAACTTTTCATTTTATTTCAGTTATCATGTTTACTTTTGTTCTTTTAGTTTGTTGAAACGCATACCTAGATAAGCTCAGGAGCAGAAAGGTACTACTGGAATCTAGTTGGCGATTGGTGGCTACGCACATGTGCCTCTTGTTATTGGCTCAACCCAACGTGTTAAGCTAAGTCCCACAAGTGCATTAATGTTTTTTGATTATGCATTTAACCGCTTTGCTTAAACAAGCCACAGTGCATTTATAATATGATCATTGTATTTCTTCTGTTATGTGTGATCAGTCCACGGGTCATCATTACTTCTGGGATATAACTCCTCCCCAACAGGAAATGCAAGAGGATTCACCCAGCAGAGCTGCATATAGCTCCTCCCCTCTACGTCAGTCCCAGTCATTCTCTTGCACCCAACGACTAGATAGGATGTGTGAGAGGACTATGGTGATTATACTTAGTTTTTATGACTTCAATCAAAAGTTTGTTATTTTAAAATAGCACCGGAGCGTGTTATTACTTCTCTGGCAGAGTTTGAGGAAGAATCTGTCAGAGTTTTTTACTATGATTTTAACCGGAGTAGTTAAGATCATATTGCTGTTCTCGGCCATCTGAGGGAGGTAAAGGCTTCAGATCAGGGGACAGCGGGCAGATGAATCTGCATTGAGGTATGTAGCAGTTTTTATTTTCTGAATGGAATTGATGAGAAAATCCTGCCATACCGTTAAAATGACATGTATGTATACACTTCAGTATTCTGGGGATGGTATTTCACCGGAACTACTCTGTTAAAGGTCACTAATCCTTTTTAATAACTATTTATCATGTTAAACGTTTTTGCTGGAATGTAGAATCGTTTACATTGCTGAGGTACTGTGTGAATAAATATTTGGGCATTATTTTCCACTTGGCAGTTTTTTTGCTTTAATTGTGACAGTTTCTTTTCTCTTCACTGCTGTGTGGGAGAGGGAGGGGCCGTTTTTGGCGCTCTTTGCTACGCATCAAAAAATACCAGTCAGTTACTTTTACATTTCCTGCATGATCCGGTTCATCTCTGATAGATCTCAGGGGTCTTCAAACTTCTTTGAAGGGAGGTAAATTCTCTCAGCAGAGCTGTGAGAATTCTTATAGTGACTGTGAATAAAAACGTTGCTTTGTATTTTTTATGTCAAATTTAATTATTGTTATTTTACTAATGGGAACAAACCTTTGCTAAAAGTTTTGTTGTTTTAAAGTTTGATGCTATAACTGTTTTTCAGTTCACTATTTCAACTGTCATTTAATCGTTAGTACCTCTTTGAGGCACAGTACGTTTTTTGCTAAAAAAGATTATAACCAAGTTGTAAGTTTTTTTGCTAGTGTGTTAAACATGTCTGACTCAGAGGAAGATATCTGTGTCATTTGTTCCAATGCCAAGGTGGAGCCCAATAGAAATTTATGTACTAACTGTATTGATGCTACTTTAAATAAAAGTCAATCTGTACAATGTGAACAAATTTCACCAAACAGCGAGGGGAGAGTTATGCCGACTAACTCGCCTCACGCGGCAGTACCTGCATCTCCCGCCCGGGAGGTGCGTGATATTTTGGCGCCTAGTACATCTGGGCGGCCATTACAGATAACATTACAAGATATGGCTACTGTTATGACTGAAGTTTTGTCTAAATTACCAGAACTAAGAGGCAAGCGTGATCACTCTGGGGTGAGAACAGAGTGCGCTGACAATGCTAGGGCCATGTCTGATACTGCGTCACAGCTCGCAGAGCATGAGGACGGAGAGCTTCATTCTGTGGGTGACGGTTCTGATCCAAACAGATTGGACTCAGATATTTCAAATTTTAAATTTAAATTGGAGAACCTCCGTGTATTACTAGGGGAGGTCTTAGCAGCTCTCAACGATTGTAACACCGTTGCAATACCAGAGAAACTGTGTAGGTTGGATAAATACTTTGCGGTACCGGCGAGTACTGACGTTTTTCCTATACCTAAGAGACTAACTGAAATTGTTACTAAGGAGTGGGATAGACCCGGTGTGCCGTTCTCACCCCCTCCAATATTTAGAAAGATGTTTCCAATAGACGCCACCACTCGGGACTTATGGCAAACGGTCCCCAAGGTGGAGGGAGCAGTTTCTACTTTAGCTAAGCGTACCACTATCCCGGTGGAGGATAGCTGTGCTTTCTCAGATCCAATGGATAAAAAATTAGAGGGTTACCTTAAGAAAATGTTTGTTCAACAAGGTTTTATATTACAACCCCTTGCATGTATCGCTCCGATTACGGCTGCGGCAGCATTTTGGATTGAGTCGCTTGAAGAGAACCTTAGTTCATCTACGCTAGACGACATTACGGACAGGCTTAGAGTCCTTAAACTAGCTAATTCCTTCATTTCGGAGGCCGTAGTACATTTAACCAAACTTACGGCTAAGAACTCAGGATTCGCCATACAGGCACGTAGGGCGCTGTGGCTAAAATCCTGGTCAGCTGATGTTACAAATTACTTAATATACCTTTCAAGGGGCAGTCTTTATTTGGGCCCGGTTTGAAAGAGATTATCGCTGACATTACAGGAGGTAAGGGCCACGCCCTACCTCAAGACAAAGCCAAAGCTAAGGCTAGACAGTCTAATTTTCGTCCCTTTCGGAACTTTAAAACAGGAGCAGCATCAACCTCCACTGCACCAAAACAGGAAGGAGCTGTTGCTCGTTACAGGCAAGGCTGGAAGCCTAACCAGTCCTGGAACAAGAGCAAGCAGGCCAGGAAACCTGCTGCTGCCCCAAAGACAGCATGAACCGAGAGCCCCCGATCCGGGACCGGATCTAGTGGGGGGCAGACTCTCTCTCTTCGCCCAGGCCTGGGCAAGAGATGTTCAGGATCCCTGGGCACTAGAGATCATATCTCAGGGATACCTTCTAGACTTCAAATTATCTCCCCCAAGAGGGAGATTTCATCTGTCAAGGTTGTCAACAAACCAGATAAAGAAAGAAGCGTTTCTACGCTGCGTACAAGATCTGTTAATAATGGGAGTGATCCATCCGGTTCCGCGGTCGGAACAAGGACAAGGGTTCTACTCAAACCTGTTTGTGGTTCCCAAAAAAGAGGGAACTTTCAGGCCAATCTTAGATTTAAAGATTCTAAACAAATTCCTAAGAGTTCCATCGTTCAAAATGGAAACTATTCGGACAATCTTACCCATGATCCAAGAGGGTCAGTACATGACCACAGTGGATTTAAAGGATGCTTACCTTCACATACCGATCCACAAAGATCATCACCGGTATCTAAGGTTTGCCTTCTTAGACAGGCACTACCAGTTTGTAGCTCTTCCATTCGGATTGGCTACGGCTCCAAGAATCTTCACAAAGGTTCTGGGTGCCCTACTGGCGGTACTAAGACCGCGAGGGATTTCGGTAGCTCCATACCTAGACGACATTCTAATACAAGCTTCAAGCTTTCAAACTGCCAAGTCTCATACAGAGTTAGTTCTGGCATTTCTAAGGTCGCATGGATGGAAAGTGAACGAAAAGAAGAGTTCTCTTTTTCCTCTCACAAGAGTTCCATTCTTGGGGACTCTTATAGATTCTGTAGAAATGAAGATTTACCTGACAGAGGACAGGTTAACAAAGCTTCAAAATGCATGCCGTGTCCTTCATTCCATTCAACACCCGTCAGTAGCTCAATGCATGGAGGTGATCGGCTTAATGGTAGCGGCAATGGACATAGTACCTTTTGCACGCCTACACCTCAGACCTCTGCAATTATGCATGCTAAGTCAGTGGAATGGGGATTACTCAGATTTGTCCCCTACTCTGAATCTGAATCAAGAGACCAGAAATTCTCTTCTATGGTGGCTTCATCGGCCACACCTGTCCAGGGGGATGCCATTCAGCAGGCCAGACTGGACAATTGTAACAACAGACGCCAGCCTACTAGGTTGGGGCGCTGTCTGGAATTCTCTGAAGGCTCAGGGACTATGGAATCAGGAGGAGAGTCTCCTTCCAATAAACATTCTGGAATTGAGGGCAGTTCTCAATGCCCTTCTAGCTTGGCCCCAATTAACAACTCGGGGGTTCATCAGGTTTCAGTCGGACAACATCACGACTGTAGCTTACATCAACCATCAGGGAGGGACAAGAAGCTCCCTAGCAATGGTGGAAGTATCAAAGATAATTCGCTGGGCAGAGTCTCACTCTTGCCACCTGTCAGCAATCCACATCCCGGGAGTGGAGAACTGGGAGGCGGATTTCTTGAGTCGCCAGACTTTTCATCCGGGGGAGTGGGAACTTCATCCGGAGGTCTTTGCCCAAATACTTCGACGTTGGGGCAAACCAGAGATAGATCTCATGGCGTCTCGCCAGAACGCCAAACTTCCTCGCTACGGGTCCAGATCCAGGGATCCGGGAGCGGTTCTGATAGATGCTTTGACAGCACCTTGGAACTTCGGGATGGCTTATGTGTTTCCACCCTTTCCGCTGCTTCCTCGATTGATTGCCAAAATCAAGCAGGAGAGAGCATCAGTGATTCTAATAGCGCCTGCATGGCCACGCAGGACTTGGTATGCAGATCTAGTGGACATGTCATCCTGTCCGCCTTGGTCTCTACCTCTAAGACAGGACCTTCTGATACAGGGTCCATTCAAACATCAAAATCTAACTTCTCTGAAGCTGACTGCTTGGAAATTGAACGTTTGATTTTATCAAAACGTGGTTTTTCTGAGTCGGTTATTGATACCCTGATACAGGCTAGGAAGCCTGTTACCAGAAAGATTTACCATAAAATATGGCGTAAATACCTATACTGGTGCGAATCCAAACATTACTCCTGGAGTAAGGTTAGGATCTCTAGGATATTGTCTTTTCTACAAGAAGGATTAGAAAAGGGTTTATCAGCTAGTTCATTAAAGGGACAGATTTCAGCTCTGTCCATCTTGTTACACAGGCGTCTGTCAGAAAATCCAGACGTCCAGGCTTTTTGTCAGGCTTTAGCTAGGATCAAGCCTGTGTTTAAAGCTGTTGCTCCGCCATGGAGTTTAAACTTAGTTCTTAACGTTTTACAGGGTGTTCCATTTGAACCCCTTCATTCCATTGATATAAAATTGTTATCTTGGAAAGTTCTGTTTTTAATGGCTATTTCCTCGGCTCGAAGAGTCTCTGAGTTATCAGCCTTACATTGTGATTCTCCTTATCTGATTTTTCACTCAGACAAGGTAGTTCTGCGTACTAAACCTGGGTTCTTACCTAAGGTGGTCACTAACAGGAATATCAATCAAGAGATTGTTGTTCCATCCTTGTGTCCAAATCCTTCTTCAAAGAAGGAACGTCTTCTACACAATCTGGATGTAGTTCGTGCCCTCAAGTTCTACTTGCAGGCAACTAAAGATTTTCGCCAAACTTCTTCCCTGTTTGTCGTTTATTCTGGACAGAGGAGAGGTCAAAGAGCTTCTGCTACCTCTCTCTCTTTTTGGCTTCGTAGCATAATACGTTTAGCCTATGAGACTGCTGGTCAGCAGCCTCCTGAAAGAATTACAGCTCACTCCACTAGAGCTGTGGCTTCCACTTGGGCCTTTAAGAATGAGGCCTCTGTTGAACAGATTTGCAAGGCTGCAACTTGGTCTTCGCTTCATACTTTTTCCAAATTTTACAAATTTGACACTTTTGCTTCTTCGGAGGCTATTTTTGGGAGAAAGGTTCTTCAGGCAGTGGTTCCTTCTATATAATGAGCCTGCCTATCCCTCCCGTCATCCGTGTACTTTTGCTTTGGTATTGGTATCCCAGAAGTAATGATGACCCGTGGACTGATCACACATAACAGAAGAAAACATAATTTATGCTTACCTGATAAATTCCTTTCTTCTGTTGTGTGATCAGTCCACGGCCCGCCCTGTTTTAAGGCAGGTAAATATCTTTTAAATTATACTCCAGTCACCACTTCACCCTTGGTTACTCCTTTCTCGTTGATTCTTGGTCGAATGACTGGGACTGACGTAGAGGGGAGGAGCTATATGCAGCTCTGCTGGGTGAATCCTCTTGCATTTCCTGTTGGGGAGGAGTTATATCCCAGAAGTAATGATGACCCGTGGACTGATCACACAACAGAAGAAAGGAATTTATCAGGTAAGCATAAATTATGTTTTTTGCACTTTTATTTCCCTTTAAACATTACTATTGTTGTTTATCATTATAATTTATAAATAACAAGTCATCTGAAAGCTAAATATTAGATGATATCCTGTAGCATAAAAATGTGATTGTTTCATTGACCACAGTTAAAGGGATATTAAACCCAAAATGATTTCATGGTTTAGCTATGGCATACAATTTTAAACACTTTTCCAATTTACTTCTATTATTTAATTTGCTTTGTCCTTTTAGTATCCTTTTGTTGAAAAGCATACATAGGTAGGCTTAGGAGCTGAGCTTTAGCTTCTGATTGGTAGCTGCACATATATGCCTGTTGCCTTTGGCTTATAAATGTGTCCGGCTAGCTCCCAGTAGTGCATGGCTGATTCTTCAAAAAAGGATACAAAAAGAATAAAGCAACATTGATAATAGAAGGAAATTGGAAAGTTGTTTAAAATGTTGTGCTCTCTGAATCATGAAAGAAAACAAAATTGGGTTTCATGCAGTGATGCAAATGTGCTGATATTCTGGAAACAGAATGTAACTAGTTTTATGTGCATTAGGAATGCTGAGCTACAGACCGTCTGTAGTGCAGAAAATGGTTTGTTGAACCTTCGTCAAAAACAGTTCTTTAAATTGCATGAAAAATATGTGAACTTTCCGTGGCCTTTACATAACCGCGTGATGGTGTTTTTGAACTTTGGTAATAGGCTTACCCTTCTTTTGATGCTGCGTTTCAGTAAGCTTGGTTCACATGTTGAAAACATGCTATATATAAAACACAATAAACAGTCAGTGTTCTTAGAAAGTTACTAAGGAAGCCAAAATAATTGAGCACAATCGAACGGGTCACTAGCAGGAAGAACTGTTTGCTAACATTAAAATACACAACATTTATGGCAGCCAGGAACTACCTCTGTAACTACCCCTGTAAAGCCGCACAACGGTTTGATCCTTGACTTATGTTTAAGATAAGCTTTATCTACCTGCTGTTCTGTAAGCCTAAAGGGATGGTAAAAAAACAAATATTGTAAATAAAAGTAAACATAACAGATTGTGTTATAGGGGCACTCAAGTCAAAATTAAACTTTCATGATTGAGATACAGCAGCAATTTTAACAAAATGTCCACAGTCTTTTTATATTTCCCTTTTTTGAGTCCCCAGCTCCTACTGAGCATGTGCAAGAGTTCACAGAATATACGTATATGCATTTGTGATTGGCTGATGGCTGTCAGAAAAAATGTGTCAGAAAAAAATCTACTGCTCATTTGAAGTTCAGGATAAGTGCTATTGCATTGTCTTGTTATCTTGTGTTTGTCAATTATGCAAATCTACTGTATTACTGGTTCTTTAAAAAAGCAAACAAACAAAAAACAGCAAATGACTTTTCTCGCACTTCAAAATTCTCAGTGAAGCCACTACCTGTAGCTAGATAAGAGAGCTACCATTACAGAAATTAAGTTCTACTGCCACATGATTTTTGCAGCAATAGTTACTAATTTTCCTCACTATAGAGAGCCAGCACCCTTGTGGGGTTGTGTCAGGAAGTTATCTATCCATAACCAAGTGCATAATACAAAGACACTAACACTTCAAATTTTAAACAAGCAGTAGATTAATTTTCTGACACATGTTAAAGTTTCCTTAAATTTCCCAATGCCATGTATTACATCACAACTGTCAGCCAATCACAGACTTGTGTGTGTATAAAAGTTGTGAAATCTTGTACATGTTCAGTAGGAACTGGTGCCTCTGAAAAGGTGCACATAACACAGTGCACAAGACTGAGCAGCTGTCCTTTTACAACTGTTTGTTTGAACATGTTCTTTTACAGACAAAGACTTCTGTCTGATTCCAACACCAGGTGTAAATAAGCGTGATGAAGCTGTGAAGTGTAATAAACCAAATGTTATACAATCTTGCAAACACTGCTGCCTTATAGTAATCAAGAAACATGCATATCTAGATATGTTCTTCAACAAAAGATTTCAAATTTATTTTGTTCTCTTAGTAACAGAATTAAAATGGATTGGATGTCCCTTTTACAAAATTGCAACCAGGTTGGACACTTTTCCTGTAAGTAGCAATTTAGCATCCTGTTTCATTGTTGTAATAAAAATAAGCACTAAGCAGTGGGTTAAAGTTGATTAGAAGTAGAACTGCATAAGTGAATCGCTACGGTAAAGCAGATTCCCTGTTTAAGCAGCGCGGTTCTACTTTAGGCAGATTTGGTTTTAAATTACCAGCATGGGAGTGTGCTGGCAGTAGTTTAGATATGGCGGATGGTGCATCCCCTATTGAGAAAAAAAAAGGGAGAGACAACAGGAACAGGGAGATAGTTTATGCGTCTTCAGTATAGAGCCAGTGGCGTCACTAGGGGGGGGGCGGGGGGGGGCGGGCCGCACCCGGGTGACACCCTCCAGGGGGTGACACCAAAAAAAAAAATTTTTTTTTTTTTTTTTTTTAAATTTTATTGAAATTCAAAGAAATACAATGTTGAGATGCATAGATTTTTTTTATTAGAGGGGCTGGCATTTGGGAACATTGGTGGGACTGGGGAAGTTGTAGACACACAATTGTTTGCCCCTTGAGCCAGTGCTGCAATTTCAACAAATAGTTTTCCCGGCTGCTTTTGCTTGTTTGTACTTTGCTTCTCCCCTGCCCAATTTCGCTGTGTTGTGGGCATGCCGTGGGGCTTGCAAAGCTGCGCTGCTAGCCTAAACCTGCCTGCCTATCTGTGCTCACTGCTCAGTGACATGTGGAGCAGTGGAGTCACTCACTGCTGTGCTGTCTCTCTAAATGGAAACTGGCAAATCATGAGGGGATGCCTGGCACCTGACCGCATGACTGTTTGACACTGTCTTTAAAGTGAAGGAGCCACGTATGATGCCCACCAGACCATTACGGTTACGGTACACTAAGTGCACACTGAACAGGTAGGAGGGCGGGCGGGGGTCTGGGGGTGGGCAGAGTGCAGAGGTGATTGGCCATAAGAAGCGGTAGGCACGCGGCCCGGGGCTGTGCACTGACAGGCTTAGAACAGAGTCAGAGAGCAGAATTTTCATAGTTTGCGCCTAAACCTTTTCTTTAGTGATTTATTTTTAGAGTGCTCTGTTTATTTTTCATTTGATGCTCTGCTGAGCCAGGGAGCAGCTCTAGGCATGAGCTTTATAATTAATAAAGTGCAGTTTACATATTTTGTAAGTGTGTGTCTGAGTTTTTGTGTGTGTGTGTCTGAGTGTGTTTCCGAGTGTTTGTGTGTGCATCTGAGTATGTTTTTAAGTGTGTCTGAGTGTTTGTATGTGTGTGTGCCTGTGTTTTTGTGTGTGTCTGCTTTCCGGGGGGGGGGGGGGGTGACACCATAACTTACCGCACCGGGTGACACCAACCCTAGTGACGCCACTGTATAGAGCTGGTACTTGAACCCATAAGAAAATATGTTTTCCAACAAGGGTTGAGAAGAATTGAGGGACCCAAGACAGAGCTTTATGGTACTCTTAGAGAGAGAGAGAGAGTCAGAAGCTATGCCATCAAAAACCATCCTCCTTTTAGAAATGTGACTATTTAAAAGGGTGAATCACAGTCTAATTTACAGGGATTGGTATTTCCTTTCACTCACATTGCTTGACATACTACATAGAGTTGTCTCTATGCAGATCTATTGCAATGTAGTGGATTGTTGTTTACATGTACAATGCTTATATTAAAAAACATATTTGAAACAGGGGTCGACAAATTTAGGAGCCAGACAGTGGTATTTGTGTATAGCTATATGGAGAATAACCCAAAACGTTAGGAGCCAGGTGTAAGGTTCAAAGAGCCAGCAGCAACCTGCTCCTGGATTTGTCTTGATTTAAAAATGGCATTGAAAAAGTACAAAAAAATTGCTTCCATTTTTGGAAACTGAAATCAAAGTTTCCAAAAAAAACTTCCTGTTCAGGTTGTTTTTTTTTCTCATTTTGCCTGCGGTCTTTTTCCTTTATTCATTAATACCCACCCGTTGCATAGATTATAATTCCGATTGCGCCGTGAGGTGGCTGATAAAGAGGCTAAGAATGTTCGTGAAACGGTGCTAAAATATATTTTTGTAACCTCATTTTGGTTTCCAATATATGCAGCAAACGTTTATTACTATCAAGCTGCCATCTTTTAATAGCAGGAAAACAATTGTTTTTTTGACTTTTTAATATCACATGAACGTCCCTTTGGCAACTGGGGGCAGACTGAGCTTTTTTTCGAGAGGTCTGGGCCCAGTCTATCCAGGATACTTGGGTTGTGGAGATAGTGTCGCAAGGATAGGCTTCAAATCTCACCCTCCTCTCACATATTTCCAGATGTCCAGAAAAGAGAACAGCTTTCTTTCAGTTTGTGAAGGATCTAGAGGATATGGGTGTAATTGTCCTTGTACCAGGGGCGGACTACTGGAAGGGTTTTTATTCCACCCTCTTCATAGTTCCGTAGAAGGAGACCTATTTTGGACTTAAAGATCCTGAACAGGTTCTTGAGGGTTCCTTCTTTCAAAATGTAAATAAGATAAATCCTACCTCTAGTTCTTCAGGGACTGTTCATTTCTACCATAGACATGAAAAATGCGTATCTGCATATTCCTATCCACCCGGATCAGTTTCTTTGTTTTGCCTTTCTAAACAAACATTACCAGTTTGTAGCCTTACCTTTTTGTCTGGCTACTGCTCCTCACATTTTTACCAAGGTTCTGGGAGCCCTACTTGCGATGATCCAGGCTCAAGGGGTAGCGATGAGGCCCTACCTGGACGATATCTTGATTGTAGATTCTTCTTTTCCTTTAGAGACTTCTCACACAGAGAAACGTCTTTGGTTTCTTAGCAGTCATGATGATAAATGTAGCCAAGAGTTCTCTAACCCCTCAAACAAGGGTGTATTTTCTGGGGGTCGTCATCTATTCAGTGGAAATGAAGCTGTTTCTTATGGACCAACGGAAGATCAAGCTATATGCAGCCTGTCAAAGGCTTCAATCTCTATTTCATCATTCAGTAGCTTAGTGGATTGAGGTTGTAGGTCTCTTGGTAGCACCGTCGGATGCTATACCATTTGCAAGGTTTCATCTGCGACCTCTCCAATAGTGCATGTTCCAGCAGTGGAATGGGGACCATTCCGATCTGTCACAGTTAGTCCATCTAGACCACCTCACGAGACTCTCATGGTGGACATCTCCAGATCCAATCTCCAGAGGAATTAGTTTCCTCAGGCCGGCATTGGAGATAATTACCATTGATGCCATCCTGTCCGGTTGTGGAGCAGTTTTGGGGTTGTCGCCAAGTGCAGGGAGCGTGGTCATTTCAAGAGGTGACTTTGCCTATTAATGTCTTGAAATATCAGAGCTATCTTCCAGGCTCTGCAAGCTTGGCCTCTACTTCATTCAGTCCCATTTATTTGCTTCCAGTCAGACAATATAACGATTGTGACGTAAATAAATCATCATACGGTACCCGCAGTTCCTTAGCGATGCAGGAGGTGTCTCAGATTCTGAACTGAGCAGTGATATATCGGTGCACCATTTCAGCAATTCACATCCCAGGAATGGAAAACTGGGATGTGGATTTTCTCAGTTGTCAGACTCTTCATTCGGGGGAATGGTCTTTCAATCAGGTGATCTTCGATCAGCTGGTAGTGTGCTGGGGTCTTCCAGAGATAGACTTAATGGCATCTCGTCTGAACCACAAACTGAGATACGGTTTAAGATCAAGGGATCTTTTGGCGGAGCTGGGGGATGCTTTGACAGCTCCTTGGCAGTATCAGTTGGTTTACATATATCCTCCAATTGGTTTTCTCCCCAGAGTGGTGGCTCAAGCAAGCAAGAGAGGGTGTCCGCTATCCTCATAGCTTCAGCGTGGCCATACAGGACCTGGTATGCCGATTTTGTTAGATTGTCCAGTGCTTCACCGTGGCGTCTTCCTCAGCGGCTGGATCTTCTGGTTCAAGGTCTGTTTCATTATCAAAACCTTCAGTCTCTCAGCCTAACTGCATGGAGATTGAACGGTTGACTCTCTTTCTCAGAGAGGTTTCTCTGATTCGGTAATTCACACATTGCTACAGAGTCGTAAGCCTTTGATGAGAAGGATTTATCATGTGTGGAAAGCATATCTTGCTTCTGATAGGGGTTATTCTTGGCATTCTGTGAGAATTCCCTGTATCCTTCAATTTCTACAAGATGGTTTAGATAAGGGTTTGTCTGCCAGTTCTCTTAGATTTTGGCGCTCTCTGTTTTGCTTTATAAGAGGTTAGCTCATCTTGCTGATATTCATTCCTTTGTTCAGGCCTTAGTCAGGATCAGACCTGTTATTAAACCTGTTTCACCTCCATGGAGTCTTAACTTAGGGCATTGCAGGTTTATCCTTTTGAGCATAATCATTCTCTGGATATCAAAATTATATCCTGGAAAGTTCTGTTTTTACTGGCTATTTCTTCAGCTTGGAGGGTTTCCAAATTATATGACTTATCTTGTGATCCACTGTATTTGGTTTTCCACCAGGATAAGGCAGTGTTACAAATTGTTCATGATTTTTGCAGAAAGTAGTCTCGCCGGCAAACATTAATCAGGAGATAATTGTTAATTTTTTATGCAATAATCTGAAGTCTTCTAAGGAGAGACTTCTGCATAACTTAAATGTAGTCAGGGTGTTGAAATTCTATTTGGATGCTACAAAGGATTTCCGTTAGTCTCTAAGCTTATTTGTCTTGTACCCAGAAAAGTGGGTCAGAAGGATACTTCTGTTTATTTGTCATTCTGGTTGAGAAGTTTAATTTGCATGTCTTACTTGGAGGCGGGTCAACGGCCTCCTGTCAGAATTACTACTTTTTCCACTCATTCCATTTCAACGTCTTAGGCTTTCAAGAATGTGACCTCTGTAGAACAGATTTGTAGAGTGGCTACTTGGTCTTCTTTACTTACGTTTACAAAATGTTACTGTCTTGATGTCTTGGCCTCAGCAGAGGCTTCATTTGGTAAGATGGTTCTTCACGGCTTGGGTATTGGTTCCCATGTGTAAGGTTGTGGACCTTCGCCACCATTAGAAAGAAAACAAAATGTATTCGTACCTAATAAATCATTTTCTTTCTTGGTGGTGAGAGTCCATGAACCAGGCTGGGACTCTCGCCAAAAAGAAGAAAATTTATCAGGCAAGAATAAATTTTGTTTTCTATGAAGTGTATGGTGTGGTATGTGATTATATCATCAGCCTATCACAAATGTACACTGTTCCCTGCAGTAGCCAGTTTAAACGTTTTTTTAATCGTTCTCACAGAAAAAAAATATGAATAGAATTTAACCAAGCATATTATAATGCTTTAAATTAAGTATGTGTTAATACTCCCTACAATATCCCTAAATACTCCAAATTGTTATCTGTTTTATATAAGAGAATGTTTCAACATGTATTAGAGAGCTTTTGTCTTTAGTTTCTGTGCATTTTTTTTCTTTGGGAGTTGTCCCTGTCAGCCAGTGAGCATTAGGGTCAAAGGACTCCGTTTTAGATATTATCATGCAATTCCTTTCAGTTTCACTTTACATTCAAATAGTTTTTTTTATTAAAAAAGGGACATAAACGTGCAAAAAAAGAGAATCCTCTAGATCAGGGGTATCAAGCTCATTGTATGCAGGGGGCACTGACCAAGTGTTCTTCTCCCATGGGGGCCACTTGAACAGAGTGAGTGCTCTGGAACTGAATATACTAGAAACTGGTAGTGACATTTACTTAAGTAGTAGTGCATGATGGGAGTTGTAGTTCACAAAAGACTTTCACAGTGTATATTTATTGTGTGAGTGCCAAGTGAAGTGATCATTCTCGAGCGGAAAAAAAAGTGACATTTATCCAAGTAATGCATAATGGGAGTCTATGCATGGTTGTCTTTATATTTATCTTGTGAGTGCTGATATAAATCAACCTGTGACACCTCTTAGAATCCAAAAAAATTGATGGGGGTCAAATTAATAATTTACCTAATGAACTAGGGAGGGCCAGATTAAACAATTTTGAGGGCTGCATATGGCTCCAGGGCCGGTACTGTGAGACCACTGCTCTAGATCATATTATTTTATTCTTTGCGTTTTATTATTGTACTATTTCTTGCTTTTAACAATGTGTTAACCCCTGCAAAAGGATAAAACACATAGTTACAGTGAGCTCCTGAGCTGCAAAGCACTACTGGAGGCCAGTGAGAGAGACACATGTCTAGTGCACAGTCACCAGCTAGCTCAGTAGTGCATTGCTGCTGCTTAGGCTATGTACATATGCTTTTAAACAATTATGCTAAGAGAAGTATATTTGAAAATAGAACTGAATGTGAAAGTGACTTTTTTTCATACACTTGAGGGGGAAAAAAAAAGTAATATTTCCGTTCTGTGAAGATGTAATAACATAAACAGTTGACTCTTACAAAGTTAATTGGTTTTTCTTGTGTATTTAGGTTCCATATTTTAACATCTTTTAATCTGGCTATATTGCTTTTTGAATTGATGTCAGTCTTTTTTGTATTTTTTTTATTGTCTTACTTTTATTTAAGGTAAAGTTATTACTACTTGATTCTGACATTGGAAAGTTAAAAGGACATTCCTGCCACAATTGGAATCCACATGGATGCATTTCAATTTTGAAAAGAAGCATTTTTATATTATACATGCATAAGCAAAAATGCTTCTAATAAAAGTTATAGCTGTTTCAAAAGTGTATTTAAGTATGCACCGTGCACCAGCATTTTAATCACAGCACTTGTTCAGAGAGCCTAATGTGCTTCTACCATCTCACAATGACTCTATTTCTTAATTGCTGACATGATACAAGTCCCACTTGCTCTCTAAACAGCTGCAGTATTTAAAATGCTGGTGCACTGAGAATATCTAGCAGTGCTTCACATGCACATGCAGAGAAAAATGTTAACACTAAAACAGTGATAACTTTTTCTAGAAGCATTTTTGCCAATACATTTATATTGCAAATATGTTTCTATTCAAAGATGTAATTCATCTATGTGTATTAAAATTTTGACTAGAATGTCCCTTTAAGGAGTACTTGCTATGCCTGTCACATGCAGATAAGGCAGCGCAAGCACATTATTCACAAGTGTTTACGTCTTAGTTTATTTTTTAATGAGTTAATAAGTAGTAATTAATTATGTCAGTTTCCTTCCATTCCACATTCCACTTCACGTCATCCATGACTGGAATTAGCATTGTGTTGTAAAACAAGAATGTTGTAAATCATGATGATTAAAAAAAGCATGAAGTAGGAGTAAGGTTTATTTTATAATAGACACTGCTTCACTCTTGCAGGATATTAGTTCAGAGAATAGAATCATTCAAGTTGATTGTGGACCAACAGATGATATCCAGAGGGTTAAAACATTTACATCATATCACAGAATAGCCAGTTGAGCGTTTTACGGAATGGCTGATTATCTTCACCAGGAAGGTCCTCACCCATCTGCTTCGTCTGATAACTTTGGACTGGGAGATTTTAGTCTCATTCTGTCTAACAGCTGTGAACCGTCTAATCAAACAGGTTCCTGGGTAGAGCTACAAATGAACAGCAACTTGAACAACAACGATGGCAGCAGAAATGGAGGCTTGGAACATGTGCCATCCTCCTCGTCCATCCACAATGGGGACATGGAGAAAATTCTCTTGGACGCTCAGCATGAGTCTGGAGCCAGCAGCTCTAGGAGCAGCTCACAATGTGACAGGTGACATTTTATTGACATTATACAAATTATACAAGCATCATTATTGTACCTCTTATTCCTTTGGGTGTTCCTGCAAACTTTGGTGGGATTATAAGGATTTTCACTATAGCTTTAACTGTCTGCTAGTGTAACTGGAAATTTACTTAATAGAGTCTGTATAGCGTCCTTAACTTATGCTGCAATATTGGGAATCCATGAGCATATATTTGGTTTGGCACATAAGACCAATACCTAGGGCAACAGATTTTTTGGGTTATCCGATTTTAAACCTCTTGTTATCCCACAACATTCCTAGGTGTAAATATATCTCCCTATCATTTGAGGATGGTGCACAGGATTCCATTATGGAGTTCCTTATATATTGCGTACATGCTCCCTCCACCTGGCGGAGGTAAATAATGTCACATGCAACATTACCCATAATGCCCCCCTCCCCATGCATGACCCTATTTATCGCTAACTGGCACAGTTATGCATTTGCCAGGTGGAGGGAACTTGCAAGTAGAATATCATCAGATGCTTAGAGGAATCCTAATGTCCCTCTCTAGGCATTTGGGGTCAACAAAGTGGTAAGTGTGGTGGAAAAGGGGTATTAAGAGCTTCAAACCTAAGCATGCTACTGGAGGAATCTATAACCCATATGCTTTTATATGAATATACAGTAATGATCTCCCTTTAACTGATTTAAAGGGACATACAAAGTAAAAATAGGATTTTAAAAACAAAGTCCAACTTATTTATCTTATCGTTCTGTTGGTATCCTTTGTTGAAATGTAGCTCCTTTCCACGAGAGCTTGCACAGGTTGGCACAGGACCATGCACAAGTCTTGAGTACGATATATATAATATTATTTAAATGTTTTATTGGGTTTTCAAATATAATAAACAAGTACAACATTAGTACGACCAGAGCGTACAATTTCAATGACATGACATAAATAATGGACACTTAAAGGGACACTGTACTTAAAAATGTTCTTTTCTTTTGTAATTCAGAAAGAGCATGCAATTTTAAGCAACTTTCTAATTTAATCCTATTATCAATTTTTCTTTGTTCTCTTGCTATCATTATTTGAAAAATAAGGCATCTAAGCTTTTTTTTTGGTTTCAGTACTCTGGACAGCACTTTTTTATTTTTTTGGATGAATTTATCCACCAATCAGCAAGGACAACCCAGGTTGTTCACCAAAAATGGGCCGGCATCTAAACTTACATTCTTGCATTTCAAATAAAGATACCAAGAGAAAGAAGAAAATTTGATAATAGGAGTAAATTAGAAAGTTGCTTAGAATTTCATGCTCAATCTGAATAACGAAAGAAACTTTTTGGGTACAGTGTCCCTTTATGGAAGCACAATATGTGTGTTACATAACCATACAAACATACTTCACTTGAATTTGAGGTAAGTGAAGAGGGAGGGGGGGGAAAGGGGATCATCAAAGGAGAGGGGGGGGGGGGGAAGGGGAGCAGGACCTAGGACAAAGGGTATGAACCTACTAAAGACTTTGTAGGATGGTGTACCGATACTACTGGGGGAGGATATAATGTCTTAAGTCTCAAAGCTAGGCAGCCATGTTGTGTCAAACCTAATCTTCCATTCTGCCCAAATTAATTCAAAGAAGTCTACTCTCCCCTTGGAGTAATAAATAGTCTTTTCCATGGAGTAGATATAGGCCATGGTTTGAGTAATGGCAGACCAAGATGGGGGGTTAGTTCTCTTCCAAGCTCTGGCGATGTTAAACTTAACAGCTGAAAGAAGGTAAATACTTAATGAAGCGTAGTGCCTGGGGAGTTTGCTAGTACCTACATGAAGTAAGGCAACTTCTGGGGTTCTGGGGAGGGAGATACCCATATTCGATAGCTGTGAGAAGCACTTGCTCCAGATGGGTCTCAGCTTGGGGCAGGTCCACCAAATGTGCGTCATGTCCCCTACCATGCCGCAGCCCCTCCAACAAATAGGAGATGCCCCAGGGGATATATATAAGATTGTTGCACACACTAGTGCCATTTAGATACCGTGCATGCTCCTTAGCCTATCTCAGTATGCTCTCGGGAAACTAGCTAAGTTTCATCAAAGGCTACAAAGAGAACAAAGTAAATTTGATAACCAAAAGTAACATTTCTCTTGTTAAGTGTGTTCAGTCCACGGGTCATCCATTACTTATGGGATATATTCTCCTTCCCAACAGGAAGTTGCAAGAGGATCACCCAAGCAGAGCTGCTATATAGCTCCTCCCCTCACATGTCATATCCAGTCATTCTCTTGCAACCCTCAACATAGAAGGAGGTCGCGAGAGGAGTTGGAGTTTTTACTTAATTATTCTTCAATCAAAAGTTTGTTATATTAAATGGCACCGGAGTGTGCTGTTTTTTCTATCTCAGGCAGTATTTGGAAGAAGAAACTGCCTGCGTTTTCTATGATCTTAGCAGGCGTAACTAAGATCCACTGGCTGTTCTCGACATTCTGAGGAGTGGGGTAACTTCAGAAAATGGGAATAGCATGCGGGGTCTCCCGCAAATGAGGTATATGCAGTACAATATTTTCTGGGAATGGAATTGACTAAGAAAACACTGCTGTTACCCGTATGATGTAAGTACAGCCTTAAATGCAGTAGTAGTAACTGGTATCAGGCTGATAAATGTATGCACAGTAGAGTTATTTTCTAGGGACTAGAATTTGACTGAAAAAATACTGTTAATACTGATATAATGTGTGAGCCTTAACTGCAGTAGAAGCGACTGGTAGCAGGCTTAGTAATAACTTTACACAGCATCTGAAATGTTGTTTTTTCAAACGTTTACTGGCATGTTAATCGTTTTGTGAGGTACTTTGGTGATAAATCTTTTTGGGCATGATTTTTTTCCACATGGCTAACGTATATTTCTGCATAGAAACCGTTATATCAGGTCTCCCACTGTTGTAATAGGAGTGGGAGGGACCTTTTTTTAGCACCTTGTTGCGCAGTTAGAATTCTAGCACAGTCTTCCTGCTTCTTCCTCTTTGATCCAGGACGTCTCCAGAGAGCTCAGGGATCTTCAAAAGTCGTTTTTGAGGGAGGTAATCAGTCACAGCAGACCTGTGACAGTGTGTTTGACTGTGATAAAAGCATTAAATCTTAATTTGATATCCGTTTTTGGGTACTGAGGGGTTAATCATCCTTTTGCTAATGGGTGCAATCCTCTGCTAATTAATACATTTAAAGAATTGTTGACTATAACTGAATTAGTTCTTTGTTATTCAACTGTGTTTTTTAAAAAAAAAAAAAAAAAAAAAAAAAAGCGCTGCAGCGTTTTTTATATTGCTTGTAAACTTATTGATAGTAATTTCCAAGCTTGCTAGCTTCATTGCTAGTCTGTTTAAACATGTCTGATACAGAGGAATCTGCTTGTTCATTATGTTTAAAAGCCGATGTGGAGCCCAATAGAAATATGTGTACCAATTGTATTGATATTACTTTGAATAAAAGTCAATCTGTACCGATAAAGAAATTATCACCAGACAACGAAGGGGAAGTTATGCCGTCTAACTCTCCTCACGTGTCAGTACCTTCGTCTCCCGCTCGGGAGGTGCGTAAGATTGAGGGCCAAGTACATCAAGGCCCTTACAAATCACTTTACATGATATGGCTAATGTTATGAAAGAAGTATTATACAATATGCCCGAGTTAAGAGGCAAGCGCGACAGCTCTGGGTTAAGGACAGAGCGCGCCGATGACACGAGAGCCATGTCTGATACTGCGTCACAATTTGCAGAACATGAGGACGGAGAGCTTCATTCTGTGGGTGACGGTTCTGATTCGGGGAGACCGGATTCAGAAATTTCAAATTTTAAATTTAAGCTTGAGAACCTCCGCGTGTTGCTAGGGGAGGTGTTAGCGGCTCTGAATGATTGTGACACGGTGGCAATCCCAGAGAAATTATGTAGGCTGGATAAATACTATGCGGTACCGGTGTGTACTGACGTTTTTCCTATACCAAAGAGGCTTACAGAGATTATTAGCAAGGAGTGGGATAGACCCGGTGTGCCTTTTTCCCCTCCTCCGATATTTAGAAAAATGTTCCCTATAGACGCCACCACACGAGACTTATGGCAGACGGTCCCTAAGGTGGAGGGAGCAGTTTCTACTTTAGCCAAGCGTACCACTATCCCGGTGGAGGATAGCTGTGCTTTCTCAGATCCAATGGATAAAAAATTAGAGGGTTACCTTAAGAAACAAACCTAGTAAAGAAAGAGGCATTTCTACAATGTGTACAAGACCTCTTAGTGATGGGAGTGATCCACGCAGTTCCGCGAACGGAACAGGGGCAAGGGTTTTATTCAAATCTGTTTGTGGTTCCCAAGAAAGAGGGAACCTTCAGACCAATCTTAGACTTAAAAATCTTAAACAAATTCCTAAGGGTTCCGTCGTTCAAGATGGAAACCATTCGGACCATCCTACCCATGATCCAAGAGGGTCAATATATGACCACAGTGGACTTAAAGGATGCCTACCTTCACATACCGATTCACAAAGATCATTATCGGTACCTAATGTTTGCCTTTCTAGACAGGCATTACCAGTTTGTAGCTCTTCCCTTCGGGTTGGCTACGGCCCCGAGAATTTTTACAAAGGTTCTGGGCTCACTTCTGGCGGTACTAAGACCACGAGGCATAGCGGTGGCTCCGTACCTAGACGACATTCTGATACAAGCGTCAAGTTTTCAAAATGCAAAGTCTCATACAGAGATAGTTCTAGCATTTCTGAGGTCGCATGGGTGGAAAGTGAACGTGGAAAAGAGTTCTCTGTTACCACTCACAAGGGTCCCTTTTCTAGGGACTCTTATAGATTCTGTAGAGATGAAGATTTACCTGACGGAGTCCAGGTTATCAAAGATTCTCAATGCTTGCCGTGTCCTTCACTCCATTCCAAGCCCATCAGTAGCTCAGTGCATGGAAGTAATCGGCTTAATGGTCTCGGCAATGGACATAGTGCGCGCGCCTACATCTCAGACCGCTGCAACTATGCATGCTAAGTCAATGGAACGGGGATTACTCAGATCTGTCCCCTTTGCTAAATCTGGACCAGGAGACCAGAGATTCTCTTCTCTGGTGGTTGTCACGGGTTCATCTGTCCAAAGGAATGACTTTTCGCAGACCAGATTGGACGATTGTAACAGATGCCAGCCTACTAGGCTGGGGAGCAGTCTGGAACTCCCTGAAGGCTCAGGGATTGTGGACTCAGGAGGAGAGACTCCTCCCGATAAACATTCTAGAATTAAGAGCAATATTCAATGCTCTTCTAGCTTGGCCTCAGTTAGCAACACTGAGGTTCATCAGATTTCAGTCGGACAACATCACGACAACATCACGACTGTGGCTTACATCAATCATCAAGGGGGAACCAGGAGTTCCCTAGCGATGTTGGAAGTCTCGAAGATAATTCGCTGGGCAGAGTCTCATCCCAGGCGTGGAGAACTGGGAGGCGGATTTTCTAAGTCGCCAGACCTTTCATCCGGGGGAGTGGGAACTCCACCCGAAGGTATTTGCTCAACTGATTCGTCGTTGGGGCAAACCGGATCTGGATCTCATGGCATCTCGCCAGAACGCCAAGCTTCCTTGTTACGGATCCAGGTCCAGGGACCCGGGTGCGGTGCTGGTAGATGCACTAGCAGCCCCTTGGGTTTTCAACATAGCTTATGTGTTTCCACCTTTTCCGTTGCTACCTCGACTGATTGCCAGGATCAAACAGGAGAGAGCATCGGTGATTCTGATAGCGCCTGCGTGGCCACGCAGGACCTGGTATGCAGACCTAGTGGACATGTCGTTCTGTCCACCATGGTCTCTACCCCTGAGGCAGGACCTTCTAATTCAGGGTCCTTTCAACCATCCAAACCTAATTTCTCTGAGGCTGACTGCTTGGAAATTGAACGCTTGATTCTATCAAAGCGTGGGTTTTCGGATTCGGTTATTGATACATTAATACAGGCTCGGAAACCTGTTACCAGAAAAATTTACCACAAGATATGGCGTAAATATTTATATTGGTGTGAATCCAAGAGTTACTCATGGAGTAAGGTTAGGATTCCTAGGATATTGTCTTTTCTACAAGAGGGTTTAGAAAAGGGCTTATCCGCTAGTTCACTAAAGGGACAGATTTCTGCTCTGTCTATTCTTTTACACAAGCGTATGGCAGAAAATCCAGACGTCCAGGCTTTTTGTCAGGCTTTGGCTAGGATTAAGCCTGTGTTTAAAACTGTTGCTCCTCCGTGGAGCTTAAACTTGGTTCTTAAAGTTCTTCAGGGTGTTCCGTTTGAACCCCTTCATTCCATTGATATTAAGCTTTTATCTTGGAAAGTTCTGTTTTTGATGGCTATTTCCTCGGCTCGAATAGTCTCTGAGTTATCTGCCTTACATTGTGATTCTCCTTATCTGATCTTTCATTCAGACAAGGTAGTCCTGCGTACTAAACCTGGGTTTTTACCTAAGGTTGTTTCTAACAGGAATATCAATCAAGAGATTGTTGTTCCATCGTTATGCCCTAATCCTTCTTCAAAGAAGGAACGTCTTTTGCATAATCTAGACGTGGTCCGTGCCCTGAAGTTCTACTTACAGGCAACTAAAGATTTTCGACAAACTTCTTCTCTGTTTGTCGTTTACTCTGGACAGAGGAGAGGTCAAAAGGCTTCGGCTACCTCTCTCTCTTTTTGGCTTCGTAGCATAATACGCTTAGCCTATGAGACTGCTGGACAGCAGCCTCCTGAAAAAATTACAGCTCATTCCACTAGAGCTGTGGCTTCCACCTGGGCCTTTAAGAATGAGGCCTCTGTTGAACAGATTTGCAAGGCTGCAACTTGGTCTTCACTTCACAATTTTTCCAAATTATATAGTTTCTCCTTTCTCGTCTTGTTTCGGTCGAATGACTGGATATGACATGTGAGGGGAGGAGCTATATAGCAGCTCTGCTTGGGTGATCCTCTTGCAACTTCCTATTGGGAAGGAGAATATATCCCATAAGTAATGGATGACCCGTGGACTGAACACACTACAAGAGAAATAAATTTATCAGGTAAGCATAAATTATGTTTTTTTTATTTTTTTTTAATTATTTGACTTTCACTTTTCTTTAAAATGTGTCCATTTGATATATTTATATACTTGACTAAGGAGATGTGCAGGTGTCCCAACCTGAAATATGATTGGCTATTACATTTTAAACAGGTTTATCCAGCCTTGCTTTTATCTTGAAATATATGTATTAAAATACATATTAAATATAATAATGTTTGAATAAGGAATGCACGTTATAAATATGTAATCCTAATGAATTAAAGGGAAATGAAACCCCATTTTCTCTTGTTAAGTGTATCCAGTCCACGGATCATCCATTACTTATGGGATATTCTCCTTCCCAACAGGAAGTTGCAAGAGGATCACCCACAGCAGAGCTGCTATATAGCTCCTCCCCTCACTGTCATATCCAGTCATTCTCTTGCAACTCTCAACTAAGATGGAGGTCGTAAGAGGAATGTGGTGTTTTATACTTAGTTTATTTCTTCAATCAAAAGTTTGTTATTTTTAAATGGTACCCGAGTGTACTGTTTCTCAGGCAGTATTTGGAAGAAGAATCTGCCTGCGTTTTCTATGATCTTAGCAGAAGTCACTAAGATCCTTTGCTGTTCTCACATATTCTGAGGAGTGAGGTAACTTCAGAGGGGGAATAGCGTGCAGGTCTTCCTGCAATAAGGTATGTGCAGTTAAAATATTTTTCTAGGGATGGAATTTGCTAGAAAATGCTGCTGATACCGAAGTAATGTAAGTAAAGCCTTAAATGCAGTGATAGCGACTGGTATCAGGCTTATTAATAGAGATACATACTCTTATAAAAGTGTATTTTAAAACGTTTCCTGGCATGTTTAATTGTTTTTTATATATGTTTGATGATAAAACTTATTGGGGCCTAGTTTTTTCCACATGGCTGGCTTGAATTTTGCCTAGAAACAGTTCCTTGAGGCTTTCCACTGTTGTAATATGAGTGGGAGGGGCCTATTTTAGCGCTTTTTTGCGCAGAAAAAATTACAGACACAGACATCCAGCTTCTTCTTGCATGTTCCAGGACTTCTCTGAAGGGCTCAAAAGGCTTCAAAAGTCGTATTGAGGGAGGTAAAAAGCCACAGTAGAGGCAGTTGTTGTGACTGTTTAAAAAACGTTTTTGACATTTGTTATTCCGTTTTTGGTATTAAGGGGTTAATCATCCATTTCCAAGTGGGTGCAATGCTCTGCTAACTTGTTACATACACTGTAAAAATTTTGTTAGTGTAACTGCCTTTTTTCACTGTTATTTCAAATTTGGACAAAATTTGTGTTTCTTAAAGGTGCAGTAACGTTTTTTTATATTGCTTGTAAACTTGTTTTAAGTGTTTTCCAAGCTTGCTAGTCTCATTGCTAGTCTGTTTAAACATGTCTAATACAGAGAAACCTACTTGTTCATTATGTTTGAAAGCCATGGTGGAGCCCCATAGGAGAATGTGTACTAAATGTATTGATTTCACCTTAATTACATCAACCATCAAGGGGGAACCAGGAGTTCCCTGGCGATGTTAGAAGTCTCAAAGATAATTCGCTGGGCAGAATCTCACTCTTGCCATCTGTCAGCGATCCACATCCCAGGCGTAGAGAACTGGGAGGCGGATTTTCTAAGTCGTCAGACTTTTCATCCGGGGGAGTGGGAACTCCATCCGGAGGTGTTTGCTCAACTGATCCATCGTTGGGGCAAACCAGAACTGGATCTCATGGCGTCTCGCCAGAACGCCAAGCTTCCTTGTTACGGATCCAGGTCCAGGGACCCGGGAGCGACGCTGATAGATGCTCTAGCAGCTCCTTGGTTCTTCAACCTGGCTTATGTGTTTCCACCGTTTCCTCTGCTCCCTCGACTGATTGCCAAAATCAAGCAGGAGAGAGCATCAGTGATTCTGATAGCGCCTGCGTGGCCACGCAGGACCTGGTATGCAGACCTAGTGGACATGTCATCCTTTCCACCATGGACTCTGCCTCTGAGGCAGGACCTTCTAATACAAGGTCCTTTCAATCATCCAAATCTAATTTCTCTGAGACTGACTGCATGGAGATTGAACGCTTGATTCTATCAAGGCGTGGCTTCTCCGAGTCAGTCATTGATACCTTAATACAGGCACGAAAGCCTGTCACCAGGAAAATCTACCATAAGATATGGCGTAAATATCTTTATTGATGTGAATGCAAGAATTACTCATGGAGTAAGGTTAGGATTCCTAGGATATTGTCCTTTCTCCAAGATGGTTTGGACAAAGGATTATCAGCTAGTTCTTTAAAAGGACAGATTTCTGCTCTGTCTATTCTTTTGCACAAGCGTCTGCCAGAGGTTCCAGACGTCCAGGCATTTTGTCAGGCTTTGGTTAGAATTAAGCCTGTGTTTAAAAGTGTTGCTCCCCCGTGGAGCTTAAACTTTGTTCTTAAAGTTCTTCAAGAAGTTCCGTTTGAACCCCTTCATTCCATTGATATTAAACTTTTATCTTGGAAAGTTCTGTTTTTGATGGCTATTTCCTCGGCTCGAAGAGTCTCTGAGCTATCTGCCTTACAATGTGATTCTCCTTAACTGATTTTTCGTGCAGATAAGGTAGTTCTGCGTACCAAACCTGGGTTTTTACCTAAGGTGGTTTCTAACAAGAATATCAATCAAGAGATTGTTGTTCCATCATTGTGTCCTAATCCTTCTTCAAAGAAGGAACGTCTCTTACATAATCTGGACGTAGTCCGTGCCTTGAAGTTTTACTTACAAGCTACTAAGGATTTTCGCCAAACATCTTCCCTGTTTGTCGTTTACTCTGGACAGAGGAGAGGTCAAAAAGCTTCGGCAACCTCTCTTTCCTTTTGGCTTCGGAGCATAATTCGCTTAGCCTATGAGACTGCTGGACAGCAGCCCCCTGAAAGGATTACAGCTCATTCTACTAGAGCTGTGGCTCCGTGTACTTTAGCTTTGGTATTGGTATCCCATAAGTAATGGATGATCCGTGGACTGTATACACTTAACAAGAGAAAACATAATTTATGCTTACCTGATAAATTTATTTCTCTTGTAGTGTATCCAGTCCACGGCCCGCCCTGTCCTTTTAAGGCAGGTCTAAATTTTAATTAAACTACAGTCACCACTGCACCCTATGGTTTCTCCTTTCTCGTCTTGTTTCGGTCGAATGACTGGATATGACAGTGAGGGGAGGAGCTATATAGCAGCTCTGCTGTGGGTGATCCTCTTGCAACTTCCTGTTGGGAAGGAGAATATCCCATAAGTAATGGATGATCCGTGGACTGGATACACTACAAGAGAAATAAATTTATCAGGTAAGCATAAATTATGTTTTTTTTATTTTATGATTCTGAAAGAGCATGTCATTTCTCTTTGTATCTTTTGTTGAAAAGCAGTGAGGTAGCTCAGGAGCGTGCACATATCTGGAGCACTATATGGCAGCAGTTTTGCAAGAATGTTCTCCATTTGCAAGAGCACTAGCTTGTAGCACTACATTATAGGAAATAGTGCTGCTAACACCAACCTAGGTATCTACAACACAGAATTCCATGGGAATGAAGCAAATTTGATAATAGAAGCAAATTGAAAACTTTTTTTAAAATTGTTTGCTTTTGTCTGAATCACAAAAGAAAATGCTTGGGTTTTGTTATATTTAAATTAGGAAAGCTTATTGCTCATTGCTAGAGAGTGACACCAGCACAAGATATCAGTTTCTTTAAAGTAGGCAAGCACTATACACATTTTATTTCCCATGGATATGTTGTAAGTCCCATGACCTCAAGCGTTAATTAACCATGACACAGATCTCATGTACGGGATGCAAAGCAAGCGCAAGTACATTTACATTTCAATCAATAAATTTATTCGACTGCTAGAACCAGTGCCAGCGCTGCCTAAAAGGTGGCATCTTTATATTGCAAATATAAAGTTTGAAAGAACAGAAGTCACTGTTTTGTTAATTATATATACAGTGATCTCCACAACCAAGTTTGGGTGCGGTATGTGTAATAATTTGTAATATTATTAAGTTTTTTGTGTTATTTATAAATGTTACTTAAAGGGACATTTATTTCATGATTCAGATGGAGAATACAATTTTAAACAACTTTCCAATTTACTTCTATTATTTAATTTGCTTCCTTCTCTTGTTATCCTTTGGTGAATGTTTTATCTAGCAAAGCTCAGGAGCAGCAGAGAACCTAGGTTCTAGCTGTTGATTGGTAGCTGCACATATATATATTCGATTGTGATAGGCTCACCCATGTGTTCAGTTAGAAATCATTAGTGCGTTGCTTCTACTTCAACAAATGATACTAAGAGAATGAAACAAATTAGATAATAGAAGTAAATTAGAAAGTTGTTTAAAATTGTATGCTCTGTCTGTCTGAATCATGAAAGAAAAAAATTTGGGTTTCATGTCCCCAATCACGCACGGGCAGGAGGCGGGAATTGTTCGCGAGCGTAAAAAAAGCGCTTGTGTGCAATGCTGAATTCCACCTCAGCTTGATAAATCGCCCCCTAAGTAGTACTGAAACCCAAAGGAGGATATAAGTTTCCTAGGAAGGATGTGTAGAGCAAGAAAAGCAAGGGACCCAAGACAGAGCCTGCAAAGGATATACAGTATCTCACAAAAGTGCGTACAACCCTCACATTTTTGTAAATATTTTATTATATCTTTTCATGTGACAACACTGAATAAATGACACTTTGCTACAATGTAAAGTAATGAGTGTACAGCCTGCATAACAGTGTAAAGTTGCTGTCCCCTCAAAATAACGCAACACACAGCCATTAATGTCCAAAGCGTTGGCAACAAATGTGAGTACACCCCTAAGTGGCAATGTCGAAATTGGGCCCAATTAGCCATTTTCCCTCCCCACTGTCCTGTGACTCGTTAGTGTTACAAGGTCTCAGGTGACAATGGGGAGCAGGTGTGTTAAATTTTGGTGTTATCGCTCTCACGCTCTCATACTGGTCACTGGAAGTTCAACATGGCACCTCATGGCAAAGAACTGAAAAAAAAAGAATTGTTGCTCTAAATAAAGATGGCCTAGGCTATAAGAAGATTGCCAAGACCCTGAAACTAAGCTTCAGCACAGTGGGCAAGACCATACAGCGGTTTCACAGGACAGGTTCCACTCAGAACAGGCCTCGCCATGGTCGACTAAAGAAGTTGAGGGCACGTGCTCAGCGTCATATCTAGAGGTTGTCTTTGGGAAATAGACGTATGAGTGCTGCCAGCATTGCTGCAGAGGTTGAAGGCTGAGGGGCCAGCCTGTCAGTGCTCAGACTATAAGCCGCACACTACGTCAATATTGGTCTGCATGGCTGTCGTCCCAGAAGGAAGCCTCTTCTAAAGATGATGCACAAGAAAGCACGCAAACAGCAGACTAAGGACATGGATTACTGGAACCATGTCCTGTGGTCCTATTATACCAAGAAAAACTTATTTGGTTCAGATGGTGTGGCGACAACCAGTTGAGGAGTACAAAGACAAGTGTTTCTTGCCTACAGTCAAGCATGGTGGTGGGAGTGTCATGGTCTGGGCCTGCATGAGTGCTGCCGGCACTGTGGAGCTACAGGTCATTGAGGGAACCATGAATGCCAACATGTACTGTGACATACTGAAGCAGAGCATGATCCCCTCCCTTCGGAGACTGGGCCGCAGGGCACTATTATAACATAACAACCCCAAACACACCTCCAAGACGACCACTGCCTTGCTAAAGAAGCTGAGGGTAAAGGTGATGGACTGGCCAAGCATGTCTACAGACCTATACCCTATTGAGCATCTGTGGGGCATCCTCAAATGGAAGGTGGGGGAGCGCAAGGTCTCTAACATCCACCAGCTGATGTTTTCATGGAGGAGTGGAAGAGGACTCCAGTGGCAACCTGTGAAGCTCTGGTGAACTGCATGCCCAAGAGGGTTAAGGCAGTGCTGGAAAATAATGGTGGCGGTGGTGGTATTGACACTTTGGGCCCAATTTGGACATTTCCACTTAGGGATGTACTCACTTTGTTGCCAATGGTTTAGACATTAATGGCTGTGTGTTGAGTTATTTTGAGGGGGCAGCAAATTTACACTGTCATACAGGCTGTACACTCACTACTTTACATTGTAGCAAAGTGTCACTACTTTAGTGTTGTCACATAAAAAGATATAATATATTTACAAAAAATGTGAGGGGTGTACTCACTTTTGTGAGATACTGTATAATTCCTTACTGGCTTTCTGGAAAGAGGTGAAATCAGTGCTGCTTATAAAAACATTTTAGAGCACATTTCCATGCTTATCTGCTGCTTCTCCAGTTTGATCGCAGTAATGTTCTGGAGTCAATTCACAAGTGAATTTGCTTAACCCCCTAACTACAGCTGGCGTACCTTGTAGCCATATCCCTCTAGGCACACTGAGCAACGGGTCCACGTCTGGATTTCCGCATCACACTTAGGGAGACTTCCCTAAGTGTCATAATTTGCATAAATAAAAAGAGAGAAGCGCTCAACCTGGGAACAAACAATAGCATAATAGCTTGTTCTATGGCAAGTTACCACCCTAGAAGCATCCTCTTTTTGCTCAATATGTGCCTTTCACAGAGAAGAACTTTCCTGTAGCATATCAGTCTGATCCTGACTTCACAGTACAGTCCAGCCCCGAAATACCAGGCAATCCCTCTCTGAACGAGAGAAACGGCAAAACCCCAGACGTACGTTTTGGCCTATTGTGGGCCTCGTCAGTGAGGTGCAGCCATATCCCTCTAGGCACACTGAGCAACGGGTCCACGTCTGGATTCCCGCATCACACTTAGGGAGACTTCCCTAAGTGTCCTAATTTGCATAAATAAAAAGAGAGAAGCGCTCAACCTGGGAACGAACAATAGCATAATAGCTTGTTCTATGGCTAGTACCTTGTATGTTGGCTGTCGTTTTCACACTAAGGAGTAAAATAGTGACCGCGCTGTTGGCGAATTTCTTGTGGAGGGAGGCATGTAGTAATAGTGTGTCCTGCTGCTTTCAGTGAGACCCACGATGTTACAGGGCTACAAACCCCTTAAAGGGACAGTATACACCATTTTTTTTATATAACTGCATGTAATAGACGCTACTATAGAGAAGAATATGCACAGATACTGATCTAAAAATCCAGTATAAAACCTTTTAAAAACTAACTTAGAAGCTCCCATACATTTAAAAAAACAAACAAAACAAAACCCTGTATAGGCTATTTAAATAGATCTGCAAAGAAAAATCTAGTGTACAATGTCCCTAGGAACGTTAGGTGACGTACATTGTTATCAAAAGAATTTTCACTGCAAAACAGGCACTCCCCACCCAAGAAACCATTGTTTGGCTCCCCTGTGTTTAAAGGGACATTCTAGTGGTAAAATAAAATACTCTGTTCTGTTGTTCGGATTTTTATTTTTAAACACATTTCTATTTTCTACTTTGTGTAACTCATTGTTTCTTATAAACCGGATATAATTCTGTATATTTGGTGTTTTGTTGCTTCCTAGCAAAACTGACATTATTTATGTTTGTTTATTTTGTATAGCCCTTCCCCTGAAGATGGACAAATAACTTTTGATGTGGAGATGCACACAAGCAGAGATGGCTCCCAGGTACGTATGTATGTATGTATGTATGTATGTATATATATGTGTGTGTATGTATATATATATATATATATATGTGTGTGTGTATATATATGTATGTATATATATGTATGTATGTATATATATATATATATGTATGTATATATATATATATATATATATATATATATATATATATATATATATATATATATATATATATATATATATATATATATATATATATATATATATATATACACATACACAGGTAGCCCTCCGTTTACGCCGGGGTTAGGTTCCAGAAGGAATGGTTGTAAATTGAAACCCAGTTTATAATGTAAGTCAATGGGAAGTGAGGGAGATAGGTTCCAGGCCCCTCTCAAAATTGTCATAAGTAACACCTAATACATTATTTTTAAAGCTTTGAAATGAAGACTTTAAATGCTAAACAGCATTATAAACCTAATAAAATAATCACACAACACAGACTTCACTCGCATTTTTCTGCAAACAGTTCTTTCTATGCATTCCAATCTGGACTGATTTATAGACGGGAAGATCTTGTTCCTTTGAAATCTGCTCGATAGCTCAGGTCTGGTTAAACTGATTAATTTCAACTTGCTTGGCTTTGCTGCAACACAAGCGGACAGCTCCACCTACTGGTTATTTTAATAAATGCACTGCTTTTCAATAGCAGTCACATGACTGGAAAAAAAGGTTGTTATTCTGAAACGGTGTAAATTGAACCGTTGTAAAACGAGGTCCACCTGTGTGTATATGTATATGTGTGTGTATATATATATATATATATATATATATATATATATATATATATATATATATATATATATATATAATGTATGTATGTATATATAATGTATGTATGTACCTCTGATACTGAAACTGTTGTAATAGTTTCATTTTAAAGGGACGTGAAAGTCAATATGAGAATTTCAGAAAATTAATTTATATGATCAAATGCATTCTATTCTCTTGCTAGCATTTGAAAAGCATATGTACATATCCTTGGCAGCAGCCGTGCTCTACTGGGAGCTAGCTGGTGAATGATGGCTACACATATATGCCTCTTGTCATTGCCTCACCAAATGTGTTCAGCCGTCCCCATATAAGCTGACTATAACTATGGTTGAGATTACAAGTGGATCTGCTAATGATAGCCATGGGTGTGATATCAATATTGCTGGACCTCACTAAAATTTCCACACAAATTGATATTAGATAAGTTCTTTGTAAAACTGATTTGTCAGAGAAGGTTTAACACAGGCGACATCCCTTTAGGGCACCCTATAATTTTACATGGATATCGCAGCCGCACTATACATAGCTCATATTACAAGTTGAAAGTTATGACTTGCACAAAAGCAAAATCCGAGATAGCACTAAAAGAATTAGCGCGACCAGAGACCTGAAGTAAAGTGTTACAGTTAAAGGGCCACTGTAAGTAAATATTTTCTATGCCTGTTACTAACTAACTACCCCAAATACGCTTTTTATCAATAGCATTTCATTAACATATCTCTACCGTATATCAGAAATCTTCTCTGCAAATTTAATTGTTTTCCAAACCCACTCTGTGGGTATCCTTTGCTCTGTACCAATCCGTTTACAATACCTAGGTTTCAAAATGGCGCTTTAAACACAAAGTTATTGGTTTAAAGGGCCATAATACCCAAATGTTTAAACACTTGAAAGTGATGCAGCATAGCTGTAAAAAGCTGATTAGAAAATATCACTTGAACATCTCTATATAAAAAAGAAAGATATTTTACCTCAAAAGTTCCTCAGTAGCCACCTCCCATTGTAAAGGATTTCTAAGCAGCATATTAGTATGTCTGTCCTGGGACATCTGAAGGGACTAGCATCGTGCACTCTCATATTATTTCACCAATCAGGTAAAGGAAGCTTACTATGAAATCTCATGAGAGTTAAGTCAAATCTCATGAGATCACAGTAAGAGTTCATGACCTCAGCACTGCTGATGCTGATTGGCTGCTGTTCATTTCTTCATTTTTTTTAATTTTTTTACCTGCAGCTGAGGAGCAGCTGAGTATAACTTTTTACACAGAACTTACTCTGCTGAGCTGAGGAGATTGTGAGGTAAAATATCTTCCTTTTTTACATAGAGATGCTCAGGTGATATTTTCCTGTCAGCTTTTTACAGTTATACTGCATCAGTTTCAAGTGATTTAGCATATGAGTATTATGTCCCTTTAAGTATTTTGAACATGCAGTGCTGAAAATAGTGGGCAGGATAACGTGACATCATCGGCGAATAAAAGATATAACTTTTAGAACGTTATGAAACTTCGTTTTGGAGAAAATATAGGTCAGTAGGTTTTAATTAATGTTTATTAACTTTAATATGTTAGTTGTTTAGCTTAAAATTATAACAGAAAGTAATCCTTTAAAGTAAAAGTTTCACAAAACACATGTAAAACATTAAAATAAAGTATTACACTCATATATAAATACAGGTAGAAAACCCTCTTTTTCAAAATGCTTTGGACTGGAAAAGGTTTGGATTTCAGAAAAGTTTTGATTTTTAGAATATTTACATCTGTAAACGGGGACAGTTTGGAGAGGAGGTGGAACCAAGTGTAAAAACATTGAGGCCGAATTATCAAATGTCTGTCGGACCGGATCCGACAGAGCGGATCAGGTCCGACCGACATAGCTGAATGTGGAGAGCAATACGCTCTCCGTATTCAGCATTGCTCAAAAGAGCTGCTGGAACAACACCCCCCCTGCAGACTCGCTGCCAATGGACCGCCAGCAGGGAGGTGTCAATCAACCCGATCGTACTCGATCGGGTTGAATTGTGGCGATTCTTGTCCGCCTCATCAGAGCAGGCAGTCGGGGTTATGGAGCACCGGTCTTTAGACCGCTGCTCCATAACTTTTGTGTTTCTGGCGAGTCTGAAGACTCGCCAGAAACACGGGCCCTCAAGCTCCGTTCGGAGCGTGATAAATGGGCCTCAAAATCTTATGTAATTTAGGTAATATTTACATGCCATAATACAGCTTATACAATACATGTAACCTAAAGGTAGTTTTATAGGTAGAAAAAAATAATTAAAGTAAATGTAAACTTTCGTCAATTAGTGCCCGTTTTTTAAATATACAATTAAACACAGGGGCACTTTCATTGATGAAAGTTCACATTGCACCATATTTCTTTCATGTAATTAACAAGAGTCCATGAGCTAGTGACGTATGGGATATACATTCCTACCAGGAGGGGCAAAGTTTCCCAAACCTTAAAATGCCTATAAATACACCCCTCACCACACCCACAAATCAGTTTTACAAACTTTGCCTCCAAGGGAGGTGGTGAAGTAAGTTTGTGCTAGATTCTACGTTGATATGCGCTCCGCAGCAAGTTGGAGCCCGGTTTTCCTCTCAGCGTGCAGTGAATGTCAGAGGGATGTGAAGAGAGTATTGCCTATTGAATGCAGTGATCTCCTTCTACGGGGTCTATTTCATAAGGTTCTCTGTTATCGGTCGTAGAGATTCATCTCTTACCTCCCTTTTCAGATCGACGATATACTCTTATATTTACCATTTCCTCTACTGATTCTCGTTTCAGTACTGGTTTGGCTTTCTACAAACATGTAGATGAGTGTCCTGGGGTAAGTAAGTCTTATTTTCTGTGACACTCTAAGCTATGGTTGGGCACTTTATTTATAAAGTTCTAAATATATGTATTCAAACATTTATTTGCCTTGACTCAGAATGTTCAACTTTCCTTATTTCCAGACAGTCAGTTTCATATTTGGGATTATGCATTGAATTATCATATTTTTTCTTACCTCAAAAATTTGACTTTTTTCCCTGTGGGCTGTTAGGCTCGCGGGGGCTGAAAATGCTTCATTTTATTGCGTCATTCTTGGCGCGGACTTTTTTGGCGCAAAAATTCTTTTCCGTTTCCGGCGTCATACGTGTCGCCGGAAGTTGCGTCATTTTTTGACGTTATTTTGCGTCAAAGATGTCGGCGTTCCGGATGTGGCGTCATTTTTGGGCCAAAAGCATTTAGGCGCCAAATAATGTGGGCGTCTTTTTTGGCGCTAAAAAATATGGGCGTCATTTTTGTCTCCACATTATTTAAGTCTCATTATTTATTGCTTCTGGTTGCTAGAAGCTTGTTCACTGGCATTTTTTTCCCATTCCTGAAACTGTCATTTAAGGAATTTGATCAATTTTGCTTTATATGTTGTTTTTTTCTTTTACATATTGCAAGATGTTCCACGTTGCAACTGAGTCAGAAGATACTACAGGAAAATCACTGCACAGTGCTGGAGCTACCAAGCTAAGTCTGCTATAAACTTTTGGTATCTGTTTCTCCAGCTGTTATTTGTATTGCATGTCATGTCAAACTTATTAATGCAGATAAAATTTCCTTTAGTACTGTTACATTACCTGTTGCTGTCCGTCAACATCTAATTTTCAGAGTGTTCATGATAACATAAGAGATTTTATTTTTTAAATCCATTAAGAAGGCTATGTCTGTTATTTCTCCTTCTAGTATACATAAAAGTCTTTTAAAACTTCTCTTTTTTTCAGATGAATTTTTAAATGAACATCATCATTCTGATACTGATAATGGTTCTTCTGGTTCAGAGGTTTCTGTCTCAGAGGTTGATGCTGATAAATCTTTGTATTTGTTCAAGATGGAATTTATTCGTTCTTTACTTAAAGAAGTGTTATTTGCATTAGAAATAGAGGATTCTGGTCCTCTTGATACTAAATGTAAACGTTTAAATAAGGTTTTTAAATCTCCTGTAGTTATTCCAGAAGTGTTTTATCTCCCTGATGCTATTTCTGAAGTAATTTCCAGGGAATGGAATAATTTGGGTAATTTATTTACTCCTTCTAGACGTTTAAGCAAATTATATCCTGTGCCATCTGACAGATTAGAGTTTTTTGGGACAAAAATCCCTAAGGTTATGGGGCTGTCTCTACTCCTGCTAATGTACTATGGCAGATAGTACTTCATTTAAGGATCCTTTAGATAGGAAAATTGAATCCTTTCTAAGAAAAGCTTACTTATGTTCAGGTAATCTTCTTAGACCTGCTATATTTTTAGCGGATGTTGCTGCAGCTTCAACTTTTTGGTTAGAAGCTTTAGCGCAACAAGTAACAGATCATAATTTTATAGCATTATTATTATTCTATAACATGCTAATAATTTTATTGGTGATACCATCTTTTGATATCATTAGAGTTGATGTCAGGTATATGTCTCTAGCTATTTTAGCTAGAAAAGCTTTATGGATTAAACTTGGAATGCTGACATGTCTTCTAAGTCAACTTTGCTTTCCCTTTCTTTCCAGGGTAAATAATCATTTCGTTCCTTTCCTCACAACAAGGAACAAAAGCCTGATCCTTCATCCTCAGGAGCGGTATCAGTTTGGAAACTATTTCCAGTTTGGAATATATCCAAGCCTTATAGAAATCTATAGCCAGCTCCTAAGTACCTATGAAGGTGCGGCCCTTATTCCAGCTCAGCTGGTATGGGGCAGATTACGTTTTCTTCAAAGAAATTTGGATCAATTCCGTTCTTAATCTCTGGTTTCAGAAACATTGTTTCAGAAAGGTACAGAATTGGCTTCAAGTTAAGGCCTCCGGCTAAGAGATTCTTTTCTTTCCCGTGTCCCAGTCGACACAGCAAGGCTCAGCATTTCTGAAATGTGTTTCAGATCTAGAGTTGGCTGGAGTATTTATGCCAGTTCCAGTTCTGGAACAGGGGCTGGGGTTTTATTTTATCTCTTCATTGTACCAAAGAAGGTCAATTCTTTCAGACCAGTTCTGGATCTATCATTATTGAATCGTTATGTTAGGATACCAACATTCAAGATGGTTACTATAGGACTATCCTGCCTTTTGTTTAGCAAGGGCATTATATGTCTACAATAGATTTACAGGATGTGTATCTGCATATTCCGATTCATCCAGATCACTTTTAGTGTCTGAGATTCTCTTTTTAGACAAGCATTACCAGTTTTGTGGCTCTACTGTTTGGCCTAGCCTCAGTTCCAAGAATTTTTTTCAAAGGTTCTCGGTGCCCTTCTTTCTGTAATCAGAGAATAGGGTTTTGGTATTTCCTTATTTGGACGATATCTTGGTACTTGCTCAGTCTTCTCATTTTCGAAGAATCTCATACGAATCGACTTGTGTTGTTTCTTCAAGTTCATGGTTGGAGGATCAATTTACCAATCAGTTCATTGATTCCTCAGACAAGGGTAACCTTTTTAGGTTTCTAGATAAATTCAGTGTCTATGACTCTGTCCTTGTCAGACAAGAGAAGTTTAACATTGATATCAGCTTGTCAAAACCTTCAGTCACAATCATTTCCTTTGGTAGCCTTATGCATGGAAATGTTGGGTCTTAGGACTGCCGCATCAGATGCGATCTCCTTTGCTCGTTTTCACATGCGACCTCTTCAGCTCTGTATGCTGAACAAATGGTGCAGGGATTACTCAAAGATATCTCAATTCATATCTTTAAACCGATTTTACGACACTCTCTGACATGGTGGACAGATCACCATCGTTCAGTTCAGGGGGCTTCTTTGTTCTTCCGACCTGGACTATAATCTCAACAGATACAAGTCTTACAGGTTGGGGAGCTGTGTGGGGGTATCTGACGGCACAAGGGGTTTGGGAATCTCAGGAGGTGAGATTTCCGATCAATTTGGAACTCCGTGCAATTTTCAGAGCTCTTCAGTCTTGGCCTCTTCTGAAGAGAGAGTTGTTCATTGTTTTCAGATAAGACAATGTCACAACTGTGGCATACATCAATCATCAAGGAGGGACTCACAGTCCTCTGGCTATGAAAGAAGTATCTCGAATTTTGGTTTGGGCGGAATCCAGCTCCTGTCTAATCTCTGCGGTTTATATCCCAGGTATGGACAATTGGAAAGCGGATTATCTCAGTCGCCAAACGTTGCATCCGGGCGAATGGTCTCTTCACCCAGAGGTATTTCTTCAGATTGTTCAAATGTGGGAACTTCCAGAAATAGATCTGATGGCTTCTCATCTAAACAAGAAACTTCCCAGGTATCTGTCCAGATCCCGGGATCCTCAGGCGGAGGCAGTGGATGCATTTTCACTTCCTTGGAAGTATCATCCTGCCTATATCTTTCCGCCTCTAGTTCTTCTTCCAAGAGTAATCTCCAAGATTCTGAAGGAATGCTCGTTTGTTCTGCTGGTAGCTCCGGCATGGCCTCACAGGTTTTGGTATGCGGATCTTGTCCGGATGGCCTCTTGCCAACCGTGGACTCTTCCGTTGAGACCAGACCTTTTGTCTCAAGGTCCTTTTTTCCATCAGGATCTGAAATCCTTAAATTTAAAGGTATGGAGATTGAACGCTTGATTCTTGGTCAAAGAGGTTTCTCTGACTCTGTGATTAATACTATGTTACAGGCTCGTAAATCTGTATCCAGAGAGATATATTATAGAGTCTGGAAGACTTATATTTCTTGGTGTCTTTCTCATCTTTTTTCTTGGCATTCTTTTAGAATACCGAGAATATTACAATTTCTTCAGGATGGTTTAGATAAGGGTTTGTCCGCAAGTTCCTTGAAAGGTCAAATCTCTGCTCTTTCTGTTCTTTTTCACAGAAGGATTGCTATTCTTCCTGATATTCATTGTTTTGTACAAGCTTTGGTTCGTATAAAGCCTGTCATTAAGTCAATTTCTCCTCCTTGGAGTTTGAATTTGGTTCTGGGGGCTCTTCAAGCTCCTCCATTTGAACCTATGCATTCATTGGATATTAAATTACTTTCTTGGAAAGTTTTGTTCCTTTTGGCCATCTCTTCTGCCAGAAGAGTTTCTGAATTATCTGCTCTTTCTTGTGAGTCTCCTTTTCTGATTCTTCATCAGGATAAGGCGGTGTTGCGAACTTCTTTTGAATTTTTACCTAAAGTTGTGAATTCCAACAACATTAGTAGAGAAATTGTGGTTCCTTCATTATGTCCTAATCCTAAGAATTCTAAGGAGAAATCGTTGCATTCTTTGGATGTTGTTAGAGCTTTGAAATATTATGTTGAAGCTACGAAATCTTTCTGTAAGACTTCTAGTCTATTTGTTATCTTTTCCGGTTCTAAGAAAGGCCAGAAAGCTTCTGCCATTTCTTTGGCATCTTGGTTGAAATCTTTAATTCATCTTGCCTATGTTGAGTCGGGTAAAATTCCGCCTCAGAGAATTACAGCTCATTCTACTAGGTCAGTATCTACTTCCTGGGCGTTTAGGAATGAAGCTTCGGTTGACCAGATCTGCAAAGCAGCAACTTGGTCCTCTTTGCATACTTTTACTAAATTCTACCATTTTGATGTATTTTCTTCTTCTGAAGCAGTTTTTGGTAGAAAAGTTCTTCAGGCAGCGGTTTCAGTTTGAATCTTCTGCTTATGTTTTTTGTTAATCTTTATTTTGGGTGTGGATTATTTTCAGCAGGAATTGGCTGTCTTTATTTTATCCCTCCCTCTCTAGTGACTCTTGTGTGGAAAGATCCACATCTTGGGTAGTCATTATCCCATACGTCACTAGCTCATGGACTCTTGTTAATTACATGAAAGAAAACATAATTTATGTAAGAACTTACCTGATAAATTCATTTCTTTCATATTAACAAGAGTCCATGAGGCCCACCCTTTTTTGTGGTGGTTATGATTTTTTTGTATAAAGCACAATTATTCCAATTCCTTATTTTATATGCTTCGCACTTTTTTTCTTATCACCCCACTTCTTGGCTATTCGTTAAACTGATTTGTGGGTGTGGTGAGGGGTGTATTTATAGGCATTTTAAGGTTTGGGAAACTTTGCCCCTCCTGGTAGGAATGTATATCCCATACGTCACTAGCTCATGGACTCTTGTTAATATGAAAGAAATGAATTTATCAGGTAAGTTCTTACATAAATTATGTTTTTTACAAATACTTTTCTCCAACATTGGTGGGTCCGGTCCACGGCGTCATCCTTACTTGTGGGATATTCTCTTCCCCAACAGGAAATGGCAAAGAGTCCCAGCAAAGCTGGTCACATGATCCCTCCTAGGCTCCGCCCACCCCAGTCATTCTCTTTGCCGTTGCACAGGCAACATCTCCACGGAGATGGTTAAGAGTTTTTTGGTGTTTAAATGTAGTTTTTATTCTTCTATCAAGTGTTTGTTATTTTAAAATAGTGCTGGTATGTACTATTTACTCTGAAACAGAAAAGGATGAAGATTTCTGTTTGTAAGAGGAAGATGATTTTAGCAGACAGTAACTAAAATCGATTGCTGTTTCCACACAGGACTGTTGAGATGAAGTAACTTCAGTTGGGGGAAACAGTTAGCAGACCTTTCTGCTTAAGGTATGACTAGCCATATTTCTAACAAGACCATGTAATGCTGGAAGGCTGTCATTTCCCCTCATGGGGACCGGTAAGCCATTTTCTTAGTCAAATATAAAAGAATAAAGGGCTTAAAAAAAGGGCTTAAAAACTGGTAGACATTTTTATGGGCTAAAACGATTGCTTTATTGGGGCATATTATGCAGATTGTAGCTTATAATTGGCATTATAATCTTGGGGAACGTTTAAAAAACGGCAGGCACTGTGTTGGACACCTTTTTTAGTCTGGGGGCCTTTCTAGTTATAGACTCAGCCTCATTTTCGCGCCATTACTGCGCAGTTGTTTTTGGAGAGCAAGGCATGCAGATGCATGTGTGAGGATCTAAGAATCACTAAAAAAGCTTCTAGAAGGCGTCATTTGGTATCGTATTCCCCTCTGGGCTTGGTTGGGTCTCAGCAAAGCATATAGCTGGGACTGTATAGGGGTTAAATTTGAAAACGGCTCCGGTTCCGTTAATTTAAGGGTTAAAGCTCTGAAATTTGGCGTGCAATACTTTTAATGCTTTAAGACACTGTGGTGAAATTCCTTCATACTTTTTCACATATTCAGTAATAAAGTGTTTTCAGTTTGAAATTTAAAGTGACAGTAACGGTTTTATTTTAAAACGTTTTTTGTGCTTTGTTGACAAGTTTAAGCCTGTTTAACATGTCTGTACCATCAGATAAGCTATGTTCTATATGTATGAAAGTCAATGTGTCTCCCCATTTAAATTTATGTGATAATTGTGCCATAGTGTCCAAACAAAGTAAGGACAGTAATGCCACAGATAATGATATTGCCCAAGATGATTCCTCAAATGAGGGGAGTAAACATGATACTACATCATCCCCTACTGTGTCTACACCAGTTATGCCCACACAGGAGGCCCCTAGTACATCTAGTGCGCCAATACTTATTACCATGCAACAATTAACGGCTGTAATGGATAACTCCATAGCAAATCTTTTATCCAAAATGCCTACTTATCAGAGATAGCGCGATTGCTCTGTTTTAAACACTGAAGAGCAAGAGGACGCTGATAACTGTTCTGACATACCCTCACACCAATCTCAAGGGGCCATGAGGGAGGTTTTGTCTGATGGAGAAATTTCAGATTCAGGAAAAATTTCTCATCAAGCTGAACCTGATGTTGTGATATTTAAATTTAAATTAGAACATCTCCGCGCACTACTTAAGGAGGTGTTATCTACTCTGGATGATTGTGACAATTTGGTCATTCCAGAGAAATTATGTAAGATGGACAAGTTCCTAGAGGTTCCGGTGCCCCCCGACGCTTTTCCTATACCCAAGCGGGTGGCGGACATAGTAAATAAAGAGTGGGAAAGGCCCGGCATACCTTTTGTCCCCCCCCCTATATTTAAGAAATTATTTCCTATAGTCGACCCCAGAAAGGACTTATGGCAGACAGTCCCCAAGGTCGAGGGGGCGGTTTCTACTCTAAACAAACGCACTACTATTCCTATCGAAGATAGTTGTGCTTTCAAAGATCCTATGGATAAGAAATTAGAGGGTTTGCTTAAAAAGATTTTTGTACAGCAAGGTTACCTTCTACAACCAATTTCATGCATTGTTCCTGTCACTACGGCAGCGTGTTTCTGGTTCGAGGAACTAGAAAAGTCGCTCAGTAAAGAATCTTCGTATGAGGAGGTTATGGACAGAGTTCAAGCACTTAAATTGGCTAACTCTTTTTTGTTTTAGATGCCGCTTTGCAATTAGCTAGATTAGCGGCGAAAAATTCAGGGTTTGCTATCGTGGCGCGCAGAGCGCTTTGGCTAAAGTCTTGGTCAGCGGATGTGTCTTCCAAGACAAAATTGCTTAACATTCCTTTCAAGGGTAAAACATTATTTAGACCTGATTTGAAAGAGATTATTTCAGACATCACTGGGGGAAAGGGCCACGCCCTCCCACAGGATAGGTCTTTTAAGGCTAAAAATAAGCTTAATTTTCGTCCCTTTCGCAGAAACGGACCAGCCTCTAATTCTGTATCCTCTAAGCAAGAGGGTAATACTTCACAACCCAAACCAGCCTGGAAACCAATGCAAGGCTGGAACAAGGGTAAGCAGGCCAAGAAGCCTACCACTGCTACCAAAACAGCATGAAGGGATAGCCCCCGATCCGGGACCGGATCTAGTGGGGGGCAGACTTTCTCTCTTTGCTCAGGCTTGGGCAAGAGATGTTCAGGATCCTTGGGCGCTAGAAATAGTTTCTCAAGGTTATCTCCTGGAATTCAAGGAACTACCCCCAAGGGGAAGGTTCCACAGGTCTCAATTATCTTCAAACCAAATAAAGAGACAGGCATTCTTACATTGTGTAGAAGACCTGTTAAAGATGGGAGTGATACATCCAGTTCCAATAAGAGAACAAGGAATGGGATTTTATTCCAATCTGTTCATAGTTCCCAAAAAAGAGGGAACATTCAGACCAATTTTGGATCTAAAGATCCTAAACAAATTTCTCAGGGTACCATCGTTCAAAATGGAAACTATTCGAACGATCCTACCTACTATCCAGGAAAATCAATTTATGACTACCGTGGATTTAAAGGATGCGTACCTACATATTCCTATCCACAAGGAACATCATCAGTTCCTAAGGTTCGCTTTTCTGGACAAGCATTACCAGTTTGTGGCACTTCCATTCGGATTAGCCACTGCTCCAAGGATTTTCACAAAGGTACTAGGGTCCCTTCTAGCGGTTCTAAGACCAAGGGGCATTGCAGTAGTACCTTACTTGGACGACATCCTGATTCAAGCGTCGTCCCTGTCAAAAGCAAAGGCTCATACGGACATCGTCCTAGCCTTTCTCAGATCTCACGGATGGAAGGTGAACAAAGAAAAAAGTTCTCTGTCCCCGTCAACAAGAGTTCCCTTCTTGGGAACAATAATAGATTCCTTAGAAATGAGGATTTTTCTGACAGAGGTCAGAAAATCAAAACTTCTAAGCTCTTGTCAAGTACTTCATTCTGTTCCTCGTCCTTCCATAGCGCAGTGCATGGAAGTAATAGGATTGATGGTTGCAACAATGGACATAGTTCCTTTTGCACGAATTCATCTAAGACCATTACAACTGTGCATGCTCAGACAGTGGAATGGGGATTATACAGACTTGTCTCCGACGATTCAAGTAGATCAAAAGACCAGAGATTCACTCCGTTGGTGGCTGACCCTGGACAATCTGTCACAGGGAATGAGCTTCCGCAGACCAGAGTGGGTCATTGTCACGACCGACGCCAGCCTAGTGGGCTGGGGCGCGGTCTGGGATTCCCTGAAAGCTCAGGGTCTATGGTCTCGGGAAGAGTCTCTTCTCCCGATAAACATTCTGGAACTGAGAGCGATATTCAATGCTCTCAGAGCTTGGCCTCAACTAGCAAAGGCCAAATTCATAAGGTTTCAGTCAGACAACATGACGACCGTTGCATATATCAATCATCAGGGGGGAACAAGGAGTTCCCTGGCGATGAAAGAAGTGACCAAGATAATTCAATGGGCGGAGGATCACTCCTGCCACTTGTCTGCGATCCACATCCCAGGAGTGGAAAATTGGGAAGCGGATTTTCTGAGTCGTCAGACATTCCATCCGGGGGAGTGGGAACTCCATCCGGAAATCTTTACCCAAATAACTCAATTATGGGGCATTCCAGACATGGATCTGATGGCGTCTCGTCAGAACTTCAAGGTTCCTTGCTACGGGTCCAGATCCAGGGATCCCAAGGCGACTCTAGTAGATGCACTAGTAGCACCTTGGACCTTCAACCTAGCTTATGTATTCCCACCGTTTCCTCTCATCCCCAGGCTGGTAGCCAGGATCAATCAGGAGAGGGCCTTGGTGATCTTGATAGCTCCTGCGTGGCCACGCAGGACTTGGTATGCAGACCTGGTGAATATGTCATCGGCTCCACCATGGAAGCTACCTTTGAGACAGGACCTTCTTGTTCAGGGTCCATTCGAACATCCGAATCTGGTTTCCCTCCAACTGACGGCTTGGAGATTGAACGCTTGATTTTATCAAAGCGTGGGTTTTCAGATTCTGTAATAGATACTCTGATTCAGGCTAGAAAGCCTGTAACTAGAAAAATTTACCATAAAATATGGAAAAAATATATCTGTTGGTGTGAATCTAAAGGATTCCCATGGAACAAGATAAAAATTCCTAAGATTCTATCCTTTCTACAAGAAGGTTTGGAGAAAGGATTATCTGCAAGTTCTCTGAAGGGACAGATCTCTGCTTTATCTGTTTTACTTCAGAAAAGACTGGCAGCCGTGCCAGATGTTCAAGCATTTGTTCAGGCTCTGGTTAGGATCAAGCCTGTTTACAGACCTTTGACTCCTCCCTGGAGTCTAAATCTAGTTCTTTCAGTTCTTCAAGGGGTTCCGTTTGAACCCTTACATTCCGTAGATATTAAGTTACTATCTTGGAAAGTTTTGTTTTTGGTTGCAATTTCTTCTGCTAGAAGAGTTTCAGAGTTATCTGCTCTGCAGTGTTCTCCGCCCTATCTGGTGTTCCATGCAGATAAGGTGGTTTTGCGTACTAAGCCTGGTTTTCTTCCAAAAGTTGTTTCCAACAAAAATATTAACCAGGAGATAGTTGTACCTTCTTTGTGTCCGAATCCAGTTTCAAAGAAGGAACGTTTGTTACACAATTTAGACGTAGTCCGTGCTCTAAAATTCTATTTAGAGGCTACTAAAGATTTCAGACAAACATCTTCCTTGTTTGTGGTTTATTCTGGTAAAAGGAGAGGTCAAAAAGCGACTTCTACCTCTCTTTCCTTTTGGCTTAAAAGCATTATCCGATTGGCTTATGAGACTGCCGGACGGCAGCCTCCTGAAAGAATCACAGCTCACTCCACTAGGGCTGTGGCTTCCACATGGGCCTTCAAGAACGAGGCTTCTGTTGACCAGATATGTAAGGCAGCGACTTGGTCTTCACTGCACACTTTTGCCAAATTTTACAAATTTGATACTTTTGCTTCTTCGGAGGCTATTTTTGGGAGAAAGGTTTTGCAAGCCGTGGTGCCTTCCATTTAGGTGACCTGATTTGCTCCCTCCCTTCATCCGTGTCCTAAAGCTTTGGTATTGGTTCCCACAAGTAAGGATGACGCCGTGGACCGGACACACCAATGTTGGAGAAAACAGAATTTATGCTTACCTGATAAATTACTTTCTCCAACGGTGTGTCCGGTCCACGGCCCGCCCTGGTTTTTTAATCAGGTCTGATGAATTATTTTCTCTAACTACAGTCACCACGGTATCATATGGTTTCTCCTATATATATTTCCTCCTGTCCGTCGGTCGAATGACTGGGGTGGGCGGAGCCTAGGAGGGATCATGTGACCAGCTTTGCTGGGACTCTTTGCCATTTCCTGTTGGGGAAGAGAATATCCCACAAGTAAGGATGACGCCGTGGACCGGACACACCGTTGGAGAAAGTAATTTATCAGGTAAGCATAAATTCTGTTTTTTATTTTTTCAAAGCCGGATCGCCACCCCCAACCTGCAGGTCCTCTGTAAATACGTCACCAATGACGAAACCGGCTTCCTCCAATCACGAAACCGGCTTCCTCCAATCACATCTCCCCCCCCCCCCAGAGCGTCCATCTCGTGAGGCCCTGCCGTGATTAGAAGAAACTGACTTCATCATTGGTGACTTATTTACTGAAGACCTGCAGGCTGGGGATGCCGATCCGTCTTTGAAGAAGTAAAAGGTAAGTATTTGTAAAATACAGTGCAATGTAAACTTACATCAATGAAAGTGCCCCTGTTTTTAATTGTATATTTAAAAATCGGGCACTAATTGATGAAAGGGTTACATTCACTTTAATTAAAAAGTTTAGTTTTCAGAATGTATGGATTTTAGAATTGCAGATTTGGGGATTTGTACCTGTATATTTAATAAAAAATATAACTGAAATATGGAAAAAATAAATTTAGGGTTTAAAAAGGATATGATATATGAGCGGTTAGTTGAATGGGAGTTTGAGTGTGTATGTATTTTTAAATATTTGTGTGTGCATGTATACTTGTGTGTACGTCTATAAATGTGTTTATATATGTAAATGTTTTTTCATAAATATAAACTCATATATAGACGCACACATGTGAGCCCTTCCCAGTCAAATACCTTAAAATATGTAATATTTTTAAACACTTTTAACGTGCTTTTATGTGTTTTTTTTAATAGATATACTTGAAATTCCTATGTTCTTCACTATATATCCAGTTGAAATATATATTTAAAAATGAAAAGAACATTTTCTTCTAAGTGAAGACCATAGGTATTTGAATAATTCCTAACACACCTTCAGCTTTTGCGCAGTTGACCTAGCACACCTGTGGGTTTGCACGCCCCATAGAAGCCTATTGGGAAAGGAAATTAGCGCAGTCACATTATCTGACCTCCATATATTAGTGTGACTGTGTCTTTTGCTCAAGCGATAACTTTAAACTTGTTATACCAGAAGATACATGGGAGCAGTTAGTGCTCAAAAGCGCTAAAAATGTATCGCTACAATTTTATTATAGACCTATGTGTTTAATTTTTCGCATTTCTATGTCACTGTAAGTTTGAAGAGATTTTCTCAACGTGTTTAAATGCTGATTTGTCTTATGTATGATAGCAACATTTGGAGTGTAGTGTCCTTTTTAAGAATGAGTGCATGCTTGGATGTATATGCATTAAATGGAGCATACAATACAATTAATAAACTCCCTTTAGGACCATCTCTCTCATTTATGTGCTCACACACAGCTCAGCTCAGCACATGCTGGAACACTTACCATAGGTACCACTAAGAGAATATATTATTATATTATACTTTATATAGCGCTAACATATTCCGCAGTGTTGTCCATGGGTACAATTTTAAGGCAAAATTTGACAAACACATGAAGAAGGAGTTGAGGGTCATTTTCGTGTGATGATTTGCAATCTAGAAGGGCAAGAGGGTAAGAAACAGGAGGTGAGGACTGCAAGGGTAAGAATGATGTTAATACAGAGTAAGATTAGGGCAATTATTAGGTAAATGGTATTCATTTGTTAGTTAGTTGGTAGATTTCCCTAAACAAAAATGTCTTTAGGGAGCGTTTAAAATAAGGCAGATTAGGAGAAGTCTGACAGCACAAGGGAGAGTGTTCCAGAGGGTAGGAGCCACATGAGAGAAGTCCTGCAGTCTAGCACGTTGGAGAATTAAAAGGTTCAACCAGTCCTAGTAATTACCACCATATCAATAGTGGTTTGGATAGAGGCATGTCTTTTTCACAACAGGAGACTGCTAATTCATGTGAGCCATATGGATAACATTGTGCTCTATCCTATGGAGTTGTGGGTGACACAGCATTACCAATAGATAATAAATAAATAGTCATATGATACAAGAGACTTATATACAAGGTAATCACAGAGGTATAAAGTATATTAATATAACAGTGTTGGTTATGCAAAACTGGGGAATGGGGTATAAAGGGATTGTCTATCTTTTTAAACAATAACAATTTTGGAGTAGACTGTCCCTTTAACACACATGCATATGTGCAAATTAGTTTTGCACTTTTCAATACCATTCTCAAGGACCTGTCCTGCACTGGAGCACCAGATATTATATTAATTAATCTGTTATATATTGTAAATAAAATAAGCAAATTTGCTTAAATGCCAGTTGGATAATGACAGTGTGTACCTACTTCAAAGGCACAGTCAAGTCCAATTTTTTTTTCATGATTTAAATAGGGAATGTCATTTTAAACAACTTTCCAATTTACTTTTATCACCAATTTTGCTTTGTTCTCTTGGTATTAGTTGAAAGATAATTCTGGGAGGTTCATATGCTAATTTCTTAGGCCTTGAAGACTGCCTATAATCTGAATGCATTTTGACCACTAGAGGGCATTAGTTCATGTGTTTCATATAGATAACATTGAGCTCATGCACGTGACGTTACCCTGGAGTGAGCACTGATTGGCTAAAATGCAAGTCTGTCAGAAGAACTGAAATAAGGGGGCATTTTGCAGAGGCTTAGATACAAGGTAATCACAGAGGTAAAAAGTGTATTTCTATAACTGTGTTGGTTATGCAAAACTGGGGAATGGTAAATAAAGGGATTATCTATCTTTTTAAACAACAAAAATTCTGGTGTTGACTGTCCCTTTAAATATAAAATCTGGGGGGGGCGGAGCCGAGCAGCGCACAGAAATGGTTGTGTGAGATCGGAGCTCCGGAGTATGATACACTAAAAAGGTGGTTAATGCCCTGAGGTGGAACGATAGAAGGCAAGCACATTACAGAATAAGCGACAGAGAAATGTCCTTGCTGTTTTTCTGAAAGCTCCGGTCACCGCAACTGCATGCAGCAACTTTTGAGCCTAAAAGGAGTTGGGAGCAAATGCAGCGGGCACCATTTTGGTTGCGCCACGCAGCATCTGAGAGGAGTACAGATGGACTTGTAGCTGATGTATGCTGAAGGGTGAGCATTATTGAGGCAAAGGTGGCAGCAGAATTGACACTGTTTGGCACTGGTGATAGTAACTCAGTTGTGGGGAAATGAAGGAATAACAGATAGAGAGCTATAAAGACAGCGGCGCAATACAAGCAAGACGCACTACATTTAAAAACGCACATGGCTGCTACGGATGTGACTATGCAATACAGGTCTTGCCCTAATATGTTGAATACATGAATGCCTGATACCCCAAGCGGTAGTTATATTGAATGTGGTCAATTTGAGCAAGTCCCTGGAGGATTGTATACTTAGGATAGCAGATCCCTCTTGCAAAGCTGGTAACACTGTGATTCCACAGGACTCTAGAGACACACATCAAGCTTTAGTTTCACATACCTATTGAGTACTTGTCCCATCTTCCACCCGGTAAAGGTAACACTTACATTAAAGACTGCCGAGATAAAACACAAAGCACTTTCTCCATATTATCGCTTATCACAGGACTGTGCAGAGATCTGGGTAGACAGCAGCTACTCTTAAACTTAAGATGTCTTCCAGAAGAGTTCAGAAACCTGAGAAAAGCAGTAAAATAACTTCCATGGATACATTCCTGAGATCCAATATACCTAGCAAACAAATAGAAACTACAACTATGGAGACAGAGGGTGACTCTGATATGGACTCTGAACACTGTAAATCTCTAGATGCCCAGACACCTGCAACTAAGGCTGATTTAACCCTGTTAGTTTCGAAGCAAGACATCGCAACGAATTTTGAGAAACTGTGGGACAAAATTGATGGTCTCCACGCCACAGTAACCAGCAGTTTATCAGACATTAAAAATGATATACTAGAAATTGGAAACAGGGTAGACACTTTGGAGAACGATAGAGGAGATTTAGAAGAGAATGTCTGTGTTATGTCGCAAACGGTTGCCTTCCAGCAACAACAAATAGCGGATCTTCAGGACAAGATGGAAGATGTTGAAAATCGCAACAGAAGATCGAATCTACGAATAAAGGGCATACCAGAATCCATCAATGCACCAGACCTTCTCCCTTATCTACAGGGTCTTTTTAAAGCTATTACAATGGCTACAGACGACACGGACTATCAAATTGAGAGAGCCCACAGAGCACTCCGGGCTAGGCCACAAAGAGATATGCCACCAAGAGATGTGATCATCAAATTCCTCAAATTTATTGATAAGGAAAAAATCTTAAACGCATCTCGCAAGAATCCCACGTTCAAATACCAATGGAATGTAGTACAGTTTTTCCAAGACCTGTGTGTGAGAACACTACAGCGAAGGGGGAGATTAAGGCCATTAACATCACTGCTCAGAAAACATCAAATTCCCTACCGCTGGGGCTTTCCTTTTGCCCTTAACATACTCAAGGATGGCAAGGTGACCACGATTAGGACAACCCATGAGATATCTGAGGTTTGCAGAAGCTTTGGTATAGAAACACCGGACATCCCATCTGATCCTGACCCCGAGGAGAAAACGGGGACACAAGCACTAATGCAGACAAACAAGAAATCCACTTGGACAAAAGTTAATAACAAGAGATCTAGACCCTGATCTCACCTTTGGACTATAATTGCCTCAAGATATATCGAATGCGAGGGACTGGTAAGACTCCCTCCTAGACGTTGCCTCGGCAATGTCGTGGAGGCTACATGTTACATAGATAAATTATGATAGCCAAGGTAATGAGACTGTTAACATAAAGGTTACAAGTATGGGCTAAATCATATCTGGTATACCATACCGCCTATAGAAAACTGAGATAATGTTATGAGAAACGTAGTATCATCTCCTACACGTTATGTTAATGCTTAATATACACTTCATGTTATGTATTTTTTGTTGTTTTTTCTGTTCCGTTCTACAGGGAAAATCAAAGTTATTTATGCTATTTAAATGTATTGAACTATGCCAGTCTCGCTTCACACAAGGTAATAACCACACCCAGAGTCTCACTAGAGATGGAGATCAGGAGTTTGTTGTTGGGGTCTTACAGGATGGTAAGAATTGTGATATACTGAAGCAATCAGGTAGAGAGAGAGAGAGCTTATGAGTCAGGACTGGTTGTATGATTGGGGTGATACATTATCATGACTACATCTCGAGACTTTCCTGGAGTTAGTTTGATATCTCACAATGTGAGAGGTCTCAACTCAGATATAAAGAGGAAGACTGCACTGACACAATACAAGAGGCTTAAAGCCAATATTTTGTTTCTACAGGAGACCCACTTTTTAAATACACAGATTCCTAAGTACTGGTCCAGAGAATATACACAACACGTCCATGCTACTTCTGACACTAAGACTAAGGGAGTATCTATTTTGATTCACTCATCTTTAAACTTTGAGCATAGGGACACAGTGAAAGACAAAGAAGGTCGATATATCTTGGTAAGGGGCAACATACAGGGTACAGAAATAGTACTATGCAATATCTATGCACCAAATGAGCAGCAGGAACCATTTTTTAGACATATATCTAACTTACTAACCAACTGGTATAGATCGAGAATAATATTAGCAGGAGATTTCAATATAGACCTGGCAGCGTTGAGGAAGTTTACGACAGGAAATATATCAAAGAAAAAATCAAGACAAAAAGCAATAGCTGCAAAAATTGACGACTTACTTTCACCGCATGGGCTACAAGATAGCTGGGTCACACTATACGGGGACACAGCGGACACTACATACTATTCCTCAGCACACAAATGCTACACGAAAATTGATTATATCTTCACTAGCCAAATAATGCAGCCCACATTACGCAAGGCAAACATACATACATGTGTTTGGTCGGACCATTCCATTACACAACTATTTTTCGGTTCCATTGTGGACCCAGGTAGGACTAGAACATGGACGTTTGACCCGACCTGTCTAAAATACTCCAACACTAAAGACAAGCTTTTAAAAGCAATGAGTGACTACTGGAGAATCAATACTGATTCTACTGTGAACCCGATCTCGGTTTGGGCAGCGCACAAATCGGTGTTTCGAGGACTGTTAATCAAAGAAAAAGCTATACACAAAAAAGAGACCGACAATAGATACTTGAGGTTACAGCGGGATATTGACTCTTTAGAAAAGGAGCACAAACGGACCAATTCTCGACTCATTTTGCAGACCCTGACACAGAAAAAAACAGATTTGCTTGCATTATTAAATAATAACTCTATTAGGGCAGCCCAAAGGCTTAAAGCCAACTATTTCATATATGCAAACAAGCCTGACAGGTATTTAGCCAAAAAAATTAGAGATGAATATCAGTCAGTATCTATTCCGAGTATTCAGACAGGAACAGGGAGTATTACATCTCATCCACAAGAAATTGTGGACACGTTTGCAGAGTACTATAGAAACCTGTATGATGGGGAGAAGGTCCAACATAATACCCAAACACAAAGTGTGCTTGAAAATTTCTTAGATTTAGCAAACCTTCCACACTTGACTACAGAAGACCAAGACAAATTAAATGCAGAAATCACACAAGCTGAAGTGGTGACAGCTATAAAAGAGCTCAAACCAGGCAAGGCCCCGGGTCCTGACGGATTCCCGGGGGAATATTATAGACTCTTCAGACAGATCCTGATCCCACATATAGTTAAATTTGCCAACCATATTGTAGAAGGCCAGCCCATACCTGCTGACCTTTTACAAGCCAAAATCATTGTAATACCAAAAAAGGGTAGAAACGCTACACTGTGTTCAAATTACAGACCCATATCTCTAATAAACCAAGATATGAAAATTGTTACTAAAATCCTGGCTAACCGCTTGAAACATATTCTACCCTCTATTGTGCACCCGGACCAGGTAGGGTTCATAAAAAATAGAGAGGCTCCAGACAACATTAGACGTATGATTACAGTTATGGATTATTTGTACCATGAGTGAACGCCTTCTCTGGTCCTATCCTTGGATGCGGAGAAGGCGTTCGATAGGGTGGACTGGGTGTATATGGATACAGTTTTGACAAGGGTGGGGTTCACTGGGTCATTCATGACAGCACTGAGAGGTTTGTACTCAACACCCACAGCGTATATCAGAGCTATTGGACATCAGTCCAACACTTTTAATATTCTTAATGGCACCAGGCAAGGCTGCCCCTTGTCGCCCCTTCTTTTTGCGATATGTATCGAACCACTAGCTGCAAACATAAGAAACTCTCCAGACATCTCAGGCATGCAAATACAACATTTTCAGCATAAGATCACCTTGTTCGCAGATGATGTATTGTTAACAGTCACTAAGCCACTCATTTCACTTACCAACATATATAAAATTATACAACAGTTCTCCTCCATCTCAGGATATAAAATAAACTCAGACAAATGTGAGGCGCTCTCAATAGGTCTACCAAAACACACTATCAAACTGATAGAAACAAATTTCGACTTTAAATGGGTGAAAGATGACATAAAGTATTTGGGGATTAGACTAACAGCACAATCTACCCAATTATATAGAGCTAATTATATACCTATGTTTAAATCAATCAGATCTGACCTGCAGAAGTGGAAGAAGCATAACTTCTCTTGGTATGGGAGACTCTCGTCGATTAAGATGAACATTCTCCCAAGAATCCTATACTTATTTCGCTCCTTACCTGTAAAGATAGATAAATCTGACTTGAAGGCCCTTCAGACAGACTTACATAGATTCCTCAGAGGATCTAGACATGCGAGGATATCTCGAGATACTCTCACCAGACATCGTCAGTTGGGAGGGGTGGGACTTCCTAATTTGATGGATTATTACTCAGCATCTAGACTAGCTCAAAACTCTCTCTTAGGGAGGAAACAAGAGGACGTAGTATGGCCCCAGTTAGAGGCTCTCATTGGGGGTTACGACGGCCCGGACGATATATTATGGGGTAAAGAAATTAGAGGGAGACCCGGGGGCTACCAAAACCCGATCACTAAAATAGCTATCAAGCAGCTAGCAATAACCAATAGAAATGGAACACTATTACCGACTAATTCTTTAATAAGACCATTAAAGTATATAATTTCAGGAGAATTACATAAACTGATAGACAAGTGGGCACACAAGGACTTATACCGGATAGCAGACTTTTTAATTAATAGGAAGATTTTGACTTACAATCAACTACAAGACAAACTTAGACCTATGCATCTGCAGTGGTTTGTATATCTACAGATAGCCTCAGCTCTCACGCTGTATAACAGGACGGGGAGGGAGGCCAGGACCAAAAACATTTTTGAGAGACTGTGCAGTGCAGAAAATAGACAGAAAAGCGCGGTGTCCCACTTATATTTATTCATACAGGAAACACACACAATTTCAAAGCCACAAACTGCCCTCCATTGGGAAGCGGACTTGGGTGAAATATATGACCTAAAGACTTGGAACCAGATTTTCCTAAATTCCAGTAGGGGCTTGCTGGGAGCAGACCTAAGGGAGAATAACATCAAAACGACATTTCGCTGGTATTTAACCCCTTTAAAAACAGCACATATGGTGAAGGGAGGTTCCAGGCAGTGCTATAGAGGTTGCACACAGCTAGGTACATATTTTCATATGTGGTGGGAATGCCCGGAGGTACGAAATGTATGGCTCGACCTATCTAAGATGATAACCACTATATTAGAGGAACAGGTAACACTGACGCCCATGCAGGCCTTGCTGAATGGTGAGGATCCAAGATTCAATGCACCTATAAATAAATTCATTAGAATTGTATGTACAGTGACTCGTATATCTATAGCAAAATACTGGAAGGTGGGAATTCCGGAGAGAATGGAAGTGCTTGGGAGGATTAGAAGTATGTTTGGTTTATGCGAGACTGCAGCATACATACAAGACGAGGTGGAATCTTTCAATAGAGTCTGGTTTTACTGGATCCTTAATGAAAAACATGTATAGGATAAGCTACCATGCAAGGGAGAAAGAAACAGTAGTTTGAGAGCAGCGGTAGATACTGCAGATGAGAGTACTTGGTGGGCTCTGTGGATGTTTAAGACGTGGAGATTGCATAAGAAATGTTTATTGATAATACAACAAATTAAATGGTGATGCGAGCTGGCATAATGGTTATATAGGTTATTCATGTTAATTGTTAAACATTGTTAGATCTTTAAAATTGTAACAATTGGACTCATGTTTTTACTGGAGCTTCAACCTGTAACACACAGTGAAGACTGGTTAAAGAAAATGTTGATATGAAAAATGCAGTACAATGTTGAGAAATGTGAAATAGATGCTTTACAGTTGTGACTTATTTATTGTATCTGCTATTGATATAGACTGTGTATTGTACCGATTGTTCAATAAAAAATATTTCAATCTAAATATAAAATCTGTATACATGTATCTATATATGAATACCTCCAGTCCAGTGTGGTTGACCTGACAAATATTTCAAGTAAAAAAACCATGCTATTTCTAGAACTAAGGACAATATGTACTGGTTTCATATTAACATATGGATACATGGGGCATATAGCTATAGGTCATTCAAGGTGGTTATTTTGTGCAAGCGCCACGTTATGACTGACAGGTGTTAGCATTAAAGTGTTTTGTCCTTTACATGGAGGAATCTAGAAGACTGTTATTGGTGATGTATTCTAAAGAAAAGGAAAAACAAGTTATTATGCCATCAAGAGGGTTTCCTCTTATACTGTATGTTTACAGAGATCATACTTTTTGTACATAAAAGTGACAATATAATATGGTATGGCATTTTATTACTGCACTGTTGCTTGTACGTAATATGTGAGCCCGGTAAAGGGATTAAATACATAGTTAAAGTTAGCTTCAGAGCAGCAGTGGGCTTGTGGGAGCTAGCTGTACACACCTGATGAGCCTATAACAAGAGGCATATGTGTGTAGTCAGCAATTCCCAGCTAGCTCCCAGTAGTGCATTGCTGTTCCTGAGCCTACCTAGGTATTCTTTTCAACAAAGGATAACAAAGTAATGAAGCACATTTGATAACAAGTAGTCAAAGCAGAAGAATGCAGATACACAAACCCTTATCTTAAAAACTTGCGTTTCTTCTTAGAATGGAAATGAAAATTCCATGTTTCCTTATTCAAATGTAATAAAGAAGAAGAAGAAAAGCATATGACGTTAAAGGTATAAAAAAAACAAAAAAAACTGTTCTCTTAAATGCTGCACATTTCTGTCATGCAAACAAAGGAGCACTTTTTAAATGAATCAGTTCATTTGCTATTTCTTGTGGGTAATGTTTTCATGGCTGCAGAAGAGTACCTGGACAGCAACTTCAACTGAAAGTTATATTAGCTAGTGCTACTGCCACAAGCCAGCAGCAGCACATAAAAAAGGGGGGATCAGGATTAGCTATGAACAAAAGTAAAACTTACATACTTATTGGCTGAGATTAGAATCAATCAGTTGACAAATCGTTATTTAAAAGTACATCTTAAAGGCAGGAAAGGTTCTACAGTTAATGGTTTTAATTGCATTGAATGGTTTGCATGCATTGAATGGTGTGTTTATTTGTCTTGTTAATGGATCCAATTGTTTATTGTATTTCTGTTGCATGGAAACATTTTTAGAACATTTGACAGAAAAAAGCCAATTTTTATTTTATAGCAAGTATGTGTAACTAAATCAAAACAGTCCCAAAGAAAATGTATTAAAGGGACAGTCTAGATCCAACACATAATTTTGATTACTGAAGCATCTTGCAACTGGTCCCACATCTATAAGCTTGTGAGAAGTACATAAAACATTTTAATATTCATCGTTTGTTATTGCGTGTATATTTTTGGTATGTTAAGCTTCTCCAATCACGATCGATTTTTAAAATACATGTTCCTACCCTCACATGCTGATTTGTGCATGTGCAATTTGAAATAGCTAACTAAAAATATTAAACTGTCATACAAGAAAACCGCTAACTGGACAAGAATAAAGCTATGGGCGGAACTTGGCGGCCATTTTTGGCTGCTAACAAACAATCACTATGTAAAAGTTTCATGTTCTCCTACAAGCTTATAGATGTGAAACCAGTCGCAAGGTGCTTGTCGGGTATGTAACAATAAGTAATTAAGAATAAGTATTGAGTCTAAACTATTCCTTTAATGATTCATTGATAATTTACAGTTTAAACTGTTTAAATGGAGAACATTCTAGCCATAACGTAGCATAACAATAACATGGTTAAAGCTGTGCTCCTTGGAGCAGTGCTTTATCTGTCATAAGGAGGATGTGGCCAATAAGCTAGTCAGGAGTGGCATATGTAAGTATCCACCCGTTACCACCTCAGAATTGGCACAGAAGTTCCAAGTTGTGTGACTCTAATTATGTGTTTAAGACCTTTGCATGGGTTAAAACATAGTGAAGAAAGGACATTTATTTAAAAATAATATGCATTAATGAAAATGGCATATTTTATTTTCAAACTAGACTGTCCCTTTAATTAAAGGGACATTAATCCCCAAAAAATGTTATTTCATGGTTCAGCTAGAACATTCAATTTTAAACATCTTTTCAATGTACTTCTATGATCTAATTTGCTTCATTCTCTTGGTATGCTTTGTTAAAAAACATATCTAGATAGGCTCAGGAGCTTGGAGCTAGCTGCTAATTGGTGGATGAACTCGTATGCCCATTTTCATTGGCTTTCGAATGTGTTCAGCTATCTCCCAGGAGTGCATTTCTGCTTCTTCAATAAAAGATACCAAGACAATGAAGCAAAATTAATAACAGAAGTAAATTGTTTAAAAAATTGGGTTTCATGTCCCTGTAAGCTCTTTCTTAAAGGGGCCATTATAGTGATAACATGTCATGCTCTAATTTGTTAGACCGTGTAATTTTATCACTAGTGATGCTGCTACGTGTTTAACCCCCCATCCCGGCAGTGAGAGACTTACCCTGCTGATTGATTGGATCAGCGGCAATTTACACTCTGGACCAGCAGTGCTCTGCAGGTCCCGAGCTGTATTTTTAATGATTAATTATAGATTTGCAGTGTTGCTAGTGATACAATTACATGCTGTAACAAATCTAATTTTGCATTTCATTATATCACTATAAGTCCCTTTTAAAAGGACGTTAAACACCTCCTTGTTTTTGTGTTAGAATTCTATGTTGTCCGGCACGCCCTAAAATGGCCAAAAAGCAACATTTCTCAGGCTTTTGCAGGTTGCAGATTTTGCTTTTTGATCTCTCTAGGCAGTGTAGGGACAACGCATTATTTTTACATGAAAGCAAGAGGTCTTTAAGCGACCAATAAGCCAGCAATATTAAATAGCTAGGAACAGTGTGTAGTTGTACATTGGATAAATGGAAATGGGATATCAAAAGAACAAAGAAAATAAATAATAGATGTAAATTGGAAAGCCATTTAAAATCGGATGCCCTTTTTGAATAATGAAAGAAAAATGTTGGGTTTCATGTCCCTTTAAGTTGTTTATAAGCGTCTTTGGAAAGGCTAGTGCCTCAGCCCGTACCGCCTATAAAAAAAGACTTTCCGACACTGTGACAACAAGCAATGTCCAGTCATAGTTCACCTATTATCATATGCAAAGTGCTCACTCCAGCTGTGTCACAGTGTGTCAAGCCATGCACATTAAAGGCATATGCACATATGCTGTAAGGGCCCAGATACCAGTATTCAAACACCACACCACCTCAGAGTCAGCAGTGCCTTGCAAGACACAAATTAAGTCTTGACGCTATCCACACCACCACTAGCTTTTTAAGCTTGAATACTGGTGCACAGGCCCTTAAGGCATATGTGTGTATGCTGCTGAAAAACAGTAATACGACTAATGCTAATGGAATTATATTATAGCAATGCTTCTTTTTAAAATTGAAATGCACCCACCTGCATTTCATTTTTGACCTTTCTATCCCTTTAAAATGTAATAGGAAAAAAGCATAGCTGGCACATTTTTGTATAGAATCAAATAAGTGGTCATCAGCTGCTCCCTTGCTCTGTATATAAGATGTACATTGAAACCATTTATTTGTAGTCCCTGATATTTTAACAATTATATATTTATTAATTAGAACACACTTTATCTTTTCAAAATATACATAGAAACGTTATGGTAAAAAAATCATTTTAAAACCATGAAAGACAATTTGGGGGTTTTCTGTCCCATTAAAGTGAATGTCAATTTTGATGCTAAAGTGCCCGGTTTTTAAAAATTCGATTAAAATTTACATTTCACTCCTTGTGAAAAAAACTTACCTTTTAAACTTGATAGCAGCTCCAGCTTCCTCCGGTCGTTGCAAGCCATTTCTGATGTCAGAAATGATGGATAGGTCATCATCCAATTACAGTTTCCCCCCGGGGGGAATCAGTGTCTGAATCGACGCTGTGATTGGAGGAAGCTGGATTCCTCATTTTAGACCCAGGAAGAGGCTTTGCAACGGGTGGAGGAAGCTGGAGCTGCAGTTAAGATTAAAAGGTAAGTAGTTTTTTTTTATCAACAGGAGTGAAATGTAAATTTTGATGAATTAAAGTGCCCCTGTTTTTAATAAAATTTTTAAAAAAACGGCACTTTAGCATCAAAATTGACATTCACTTTAAGTATGGGAAGCATGAGCTCATTCATAACTTACACATTCAATTCATATGTTCAATAGCAATGTTATTGTTAGCTGCAAATACTAACTCTGTCAGGACTGAGCACTGTCTTTTGTGCCCTTTGCCTTTTTGCATTCATGCAGCGATGGTGATATCATTGTTGACTTCACCTATTACAAATTAGCATGCATGGAGGATCTCTGCTTATAAATGCAGTGTTTTCGCCAGGACCTATTTTAAAGTGATGGTAAACCCAAGCGTATAACAAACCATCACTAAGAATAAACATTTAGTTCTGTCATCGTTTCATAAACAATGTTAAACTCACCCTATCTGTAAGGCAAGTATATCGCTAACTCAGCACCTCCGTCCGCCAACGGCACAACGCTTTCTTCAGTAAGGTGACGTTTTTACCTCTAAACCAATAGCTGAGCGTGTCAACGGCTATTGGTCTAGAGGTGAAACGTCATCTCATTGAAGAAAGCGTTGTGCCGTGGGCGGCTGGAGGTGCTGAGTTAGCGATATACTTGCCTTACAGATAGGGTGAGTTTAACATTGTTCTTTAGGAAACGATAACAGAAACTGATTATTTTTAGTGATGGTAAATCCTAGCGTTTCTTATACTCTTGGGTTTACCATCACTTTAATGTACACTCCACCTGACTAATTTTACCAACCACCTGGCTATAATTTAAGCCAGTATTACGATAAAATTGCTTAGTTTTTTTTTTCTTATTTCTATATGTTTGTTGAACAAATTATCATTAAATCAGTTAATTTTTAAGTATGAAATTAGTGTGTGCTTTGAGTAGGTTAAGTAAAAATTCTAAATAACAGAAAATATTGCAAAGTATTATAGTGCCCTCACCTGACTACTTCATATTGGCATCTGGCTGGCAAATGGTTTTCTGGAAAACGCTAAAATGTACAAAAGTTTGAGTGGCTATCATGTAATTCAGAGGCACAGGGAAAAAAAAAAACCAGTTTAATTTTGCCATTAAAAATAAATAAAAATTCAGATTATTTTCTTGAATAAGTAATTGGTAATTAGTTCTCTGTTTTATTTTTGTTTAGTATTTATGAATTAACATGTTCAAAGTAATTCATTTTGCTTGTTGGGTATATTAAACTGTTTACAAATTTCCTTTATCATTATTTTGTCATTTGTAATAGCTGCTGTGGAAATTGCCTCTTATGCTGAAAATGTCAATACTTCAGTATCGGCTATAAAATAGTTACGTAAATAGCATGTAGCAACATAAATCAACCTTCTAGTGGGGCGTGGGAGTGAGAGAGTAGATAGTACTCAGTCCATTAGTATGGCTGTAGGTTATCCATAAAGCAAAAAATAGATTGACCTACAATATGAGTTATGATGACACATACAAAACCACTCCAATCAGTTAACATTTCATGTGCTTTTGTAGGATTTTCTTTAATTTAAAGCCCATTTCATATAGCTATATAAACTCCTCAATAACCCATTTAGCTTATGCTATAAAGATACTTGTGTACCATTAAAACATTTCCCAGATCCTTGAATGGTGCTATCTAACACTAATGTTCCAGTCTATATGAAAACACATTTTCTACAGCCGATTGACAGATTATTGGGACTTCTCTCATTCAGCAATGAGAGAGTGACCAGTTTATATCATGCAGTAAAAGAAAAGCAGCCCTATGGACTTGGTTTGTGCATTCTGTGTTTTGGTCTCACCATTTTTGCAGAAGTAACCAAAACAAGTGTTTTTACCCTAAAATTATCTCTGAGAACATGCCTACATGTTGTATAATGATAGAAAATCCCTGAGTTTTACTCTAGTATAGCAAGAAACCTGTTTTTTCCCCCCGGTAAAAGAGATAGGAACCTCATTTAAAATAGAAATAGAAAATGTTTTAACTTACTCTGTTTTTATAGGTCATGTGTTGACTTTGCTACTTTATTGATCATTTTTCATCCATTAAAGTTTATTCATTGATAATTTCTCTTTTCTCCCCTAAATTTGTTTTACTCTGTCTCCCTACCTTATTCATCTTAGTCACCACCCACTATACACCTTCTTTCTTATTCATTACAAAGATTATTAACTCCATTGTTTTTTTTTTTTACTTCCATGTCCAATTTTTTTCTTCTTCCTTTTATTATTTGTATGTCTGCACTAAGTATAGCGTGTAAACAGATAGAGACCTGGGGTGCCAATTGCCCATCTGCACTATAATTAAAAAATGAGAAAAAGAAACACCCTTTTTTTATTCTTGCAAACATGCCATAGCAATTAGTAGTCAGCAGTAGCTAGAAGTGCAAATGTCACTTTGGATTGCTAATAATTCCCTGCCTTTATTCCCCTTGGAAGTACTGGAATAGGTGTATTTGTCATGTTGGTAAAACTGACTCATGACATTTATTGAAGCTATGTTGCAAAACTTGTAATTAAATGAGCACCTTCATATAACTTAGATGGTGACATCTCTTCTTTTTCTAGCAGAACCTGCTCAGTAACTGGTAATGGCATCTGCTGAACCTGGTATACCCGATATGAGGATCTGTGTGGGGAAGACAGGCACAGAAAAAAGGCTGACTCATTATAGTAATATTTGTCATTTCTAACAAACATTACAGCGGAACGTGACCAAGTCTGGGAGCTAGGAACATATATTTCCTAGAATTGTACCCGGCCCTCCAACTTTTTAGGCTATATTACAAATATCGCTCTTAAAAATTGCTTCATTGATTCCTAAAATATGCGTAGCTGTTTCTTCCATGTTCTAGATCATTTTTGATACAAATTTGTCCAGACGTAAGATAGAAAACTGGAAGATGTTGTGACTTGCCTTCAGATATAGGTCTATGGTGCAATTTTAATATAATGAACAATTGATTTTCCATGTCAGTGTTGTCCTGTTGCTTATATTTGGTAAACCTTGTGACGTCTTGATTACCACCAAGGGTTGCATGAACCAAAGTCTTGAAGCCTTTATAACAAATGTTGATTTTTTTTCAACAATACGATTCCTGGGGGCCTATTTATCAAGCGCCGAATGGAGCTTGAGGCCCCGTGTTTCTGGCGAGCCTGCAGGGTCGCCAGAAACAGCAGTTATGAAGCAGCGGTCACAAAGACCGCTGCTCCATAACCTGTCCGCCTGCTCTGAGCAGACAGACATCGCCGGAAATCAACCCGATCGAATACCATCGGGTTGATTGACACCTCCCTGCTGGCGGCCCATTGGCCGCGAGTCTGCAGTGGGCGGCGTTGCACCAGCAGCTCTTGTGAGCTGCTGGTGCAATGCTGAATACGGAGAGCGTATTGTTCTCCGCATTCAGCGAGGTCTGTTGGACCTGATCCGCACTGTCGGATCAGGTCCGACAGACCTTTGTTAAATAGGGGCCTTGGTCAGTTTATTCCAAGAAAATGTTTGTAACAAGAGGTCACAATTTAAGGTTGGAGGATAGGAGATTTAATCTCACTGTAAGAGCAATAAAATTGTGGAACTCATTACCAGAGGAGGTAGGGAATGCCAATACCCTAGATACATTTAAAAATTGTTTAGATACATTTCTGGCTAGAAACAAAATTCATGGATATGATTGCTTGTATTAAATGGATGACTTTTTAGTTGGATTAATTTAAACTCAACTTGGGCTTTTTTTGTAAGTATATTGGATTTGTATAGGTTGAACTCGATGGACTTCGGTCTTTTTTCAACCTCATCTACTATGTTATTGTATTCAGAGATATCTTTAAAATTATCTAAGGTATTTTCAGTCACTACTTCCTTAGACAAGATGTTCCACAATTTATCTCTTATTGTGAAAAAAAACAAAAAACAACTTTTACTTTGTTGGTGTTTAAATCCCCTTTCCTCTAGCCTTAAAGGGACACTAAACCCTTTTTTTTTCTTTCATGATTCAGATAGAGCATGCAATTTCAAGCAGCTTTCTAATTTTACTCCTATTATCAAATTTTCTTCGTTCTCTTGCTATCTTTATTTAAAAAGCAGGAATATGATGCACAGGAGCTGTCCAAATTTTGGTTGAGAACCTGGGTTATGCTTGCTTATTGGTGGCTAAATGTAAGCCACCAATAAGCAAGCACTATCCATGGTGCTGAACCTAAAATGGGCTGGCTGCAAGATTTACATTCCTGCTTTTTAAATAAAGATAGCAAGAGAACGAAGAAAATTTGATAAAAGGAGTAAATTCGAAAGTTGCTTAAAATTTCATGCTCTATCTGTATTATGAAAGAAAAAATGTGGGTTTAGTATCCCTTTAAATAGTAACCTTGTGTTACAAACAACTACCTTGGAATAAACAGAGCTTCTGCCAACTCTGTATATGGGCCTTGAATATATTTATGTAAAGTAATCTTATCACCTCTCAAGTGCCTTTTTTTCCCAGAGTAAACAGACCCAATTTGGCTAGTCTCTCTTTATAGCTTAAATCCTCTATTTCCCTTTTTATTATTGTGGCCGTTCTCTGAACTTTTTTTTTTCTTTTTTGTTTTCTCCACATGCTTTATTAAGAAACTTTTAGCAGTATAGAACAAATTAGATATGCCATATGAGCAGAAACAAACCGAATTATAGAGATGAATTATAACTTGCCGAGTAACTTCATCCGGCCATATAAGAGTGATAAAATGAAAACTACTTGTAGATAACAAACATTCGAAAGTCAAAAAGTCCACAGGAACCAAGTCCCAAATTTAACTTGTAGACTAGTCTATGGGGCCTATATTCGGAGCTTGATGGCCCGTGTTTCTGGCGAGTCTTCAGATTTGCCAGAAACAGCAGTTATGAAGCAGCGGTCACAAAGACTGCTGCTCCATAACCTGTCCGCCTGCTCTGAGCAGGCGGACAGACATCGTCGGAAATCAACCCGATTGAGTACAATCGGGTTGATTGACACCTCCCTGCTGGCGGCCCATTGGCCGCGAGTCTGCAGGGGGCGGCGTTGCACCTGCAGCTCTTGTGAGCTGCTGGTGCAATGCTGAATACGGAGAGCGTATTGCTCTCCGCATTAGCAAGGTCTTGCGGACCTGATCCGCACTGTCGAATCAGGTCCGCAAAACCTTTCATAAATAGAGGCCTATGAACGTTTTCTAATTCTAATTGGTCCCCAGAATTGCACTCCATACTCAAGGTGTGGTCTTAACCAGTGATTTATACAACAGAATTATGCCATCTTCCCTTACATCTAAGGTTTTTTTAATACACACTTGTATCTTATTAGCCTTAGAAATCTATAAGCACACCTAAATCCTTTTCATCCTCTGTTTTGCTAAGTCTAGTCCCTTTTAAATATCAGCCTGCTTATTTTTACATCCAAAATATAGATCCTTACATTTACTAATATTAAATCTCATTCTCCATTTACCAGCCCATTTCTCCATTTTTTGTAGATCTCCCTGCAAAGCAATTACATCCTGCACTGACCTTATCACTTTACGCAGCTTTGTATCATCTGGAAAAATAAAGATGTTGCTATTTAATCCTTCCTCCAAGTAATTTTTTTAAATATTTAAAAGAACAGGGCCCAGCACCGATCCCTGGGGAACCCCACTATATACTTTTGTCTAATCTGAGTATGATTCATTTACTGCAACACTTTGCTCCGTGGCTTTTATTCAGTTATTTATAGATGAGCAAACATTTTCTGCTATTCCCAGTCCCTTAATTTTGTACAGTAATCTCTCGTGGCACTGTATCAAAATTCAAGTAAATCACATTCAGTGATTCACCTTTATACTTTTGCTTACTTGCTCATATAATCTAATTAGATTTGTTTGACATGATCTATTACTCATAAAACCATGCTGATATGAACTCATAATCTTGTTTTCCCGAATAGATATATATATTTTTTAAAGTATTTTAAATCACTTAGTCCAGTGTTTTAACCTTTTATTACTTCCTTGTATCCTTTACCTAGTCCTGTAGAAAATTTCTAACGAACATGGTACCAAACGTGAAATACAAACAAAATTATTTTTCTTAAGATTGTTCAAAATGTGTATTTAATAAAGACGTTATTTTACACCAATTGTTAGGGATGTAAATCTGTAATCTGGTGTATCATACTAATACTTTTTAAACTGATCAAAATTAGTTTATAGAGGATAGTTCTATAGCATGTTTGAAACAATATGACCTTGTGAATTACTCTGCGTGTTACAATTTATGAATCTGTATTTTGTGTATAATATATACATTTACTTAATTTTAAGTGACACTTTCCTTTTTATGTTTCTCTGTCACTCAATATCCAACTGTTTTTTTTTTTTTTTTTAGCCTGAAGAGGAAGCTGCAGACGGAGAGAAGGAAGAGGAAACCTTAAAAAAAAGCGCAGACTGGGTGTCCGACTGGTCAAGTAGACCTGAAAATATCCCCCCAAAGTAAGTTCTGGGAGTTTATTAATCTTGTGCCACTGTGCATATGTTCTTTAAGACTATCACAAGATCTAGTTGTTGTGAACTTTTTATCTAAATTAAAAGGAACCCTTGGTTTTAATATGAAAGGTCCCCTGGTCCTTAATCAAAGACTTTGTTTGGACACACTCAGCATTCAGTTTTCCTGTTACTGTGTCCTCCTAAGCCTTGGTGCAATAGGACACCAGTGATCCACCCTGCAACATGCATATAGTTCTAATTCTTCAGTCTAGTTGTTTTTTGGGGTTTTTTTTTACACACAAAGTCAAATTCTGCTGTCTTGTTATGGTTAAACCTAAAAAGTTATAAGTATGCAATATTTAAAAAGGAACTAAATAGATCTCATTCCCATTGCTATTTAACAGGCCCAATGTTTTTAAAAAAAAAAAAAAAGTTTCCAGCTGTCATTGCTATGGTAAAGTTTTTATTTGAAAAATATTACTTTTCATTTTGTTTTTCTGATAAAGCTGCCATTAAAAGACTTTCATCTTTGTAGAGTGAGTGAATCACAGTCTGCTCCATCTGTGTTCCTTAAGTATGTGCAGATGAAAACAGTAGCATCTATATGATCAGCTTACACCAAAACCAGAACTTGTGAATAGTTGCTAAGACACACCAACAGAAGGAGGCTGTAAGACATTTGACAATTATAGTGTATAAATGAGCATTTTTAGGAATGGCTCCTTTTTTTATATATGGCAGGTTCAGCATATTCTTTTTTTTAAAGGGATATGAAACCCCAAAAAAATTATTTTGTGAATCAGACAGAGCATACAATTTAAAAATCCAATTTACTTCTATTATCAAATTTGCTTCATTTTCATATATGATATTCAGTTTTGAAGGGATACCTAAGTAGGCATCTGAAGCCCTTCAGGGCAGGAAATAGTTCTGCCATCTAGTGCTCTTGCAAATGTATATGATTTTTTTTTTCAAAACTGCTGCCATATAGGGTTTCAGAAATGAGATGGCTCCTAAGCATATATAAGCATTTAGACACCAATCAGTAAGCACTACCCTGGTGCTGAACCAAAAATGGGCTGGCTCCTAAGCTTCCATTCTTGCTTTTTCAAATAAAGATACCAAGAGAACAAATAAAAATTAATAGGTGTAAATTAGAAAGTTGCTTAAAATTGCATGCTCTATCTGAATCATTAAAGTTTAATTTTGTCAACCAAAAAGGATTCAGCACTTAGGTGGAGTTCAGCTGTCAGGGTCTATACCAAAACCCCACAAGGCAATGTAGCAAAGAAAGTTGCAGTAGCACCACCAATTGAAGTATAATTTATTGAGCCAGATAAAAAACCATCCAACGTTTCGGATCTCAGTCCTTAATCATGTATAAAGATACAACAGTGATACTGCACCAATAGATACCCATAAGCCACACTTCACAATTACCACCAGGTAAGTGTACACCTGTAAATATCTCCTCTAGTGTTAAAACTATGCATAACTCCATTATTTAAAAAAAAAAAAAAAAACTTTTTAATCAGTACCCTAATACATAAATATTTGAAATTTGTTCTACCCCTTATATTCAGTATTAATTTCAAAGACAGGGGGGACCGATCAAGAACATGATGCTATTGATATCTTTTTCTATATCATTACCTGATATCAGGAACCTAAATTGACTAAGACTGTGTCCTGCTGTACGAAGTGATGTGCCACAGGTGCATCTAACAGTTTAGTCCTAATATTGCTTTTGTTCTGGTTAATCCTCTCACAGACCTTATGGGTGGTCTCACCCACATAGCCCCATCCACATGGGCATTTTATCAGTTACACAGCATATTCTGTTCTGCAGGTAAAATATCCCCTGATATCATACCTTCGGCCTGTACATGGATGGGTAAATGTGGAGCCATGCATTATATTATTGCAGTTAGTGCAATCCAAGCATGGAAAGCATCAACGGCTTGTTTTGCCACAAAAACCCTGTACCGCTCTTTTCTTTGGGCCCACATCAGCCTTAACCAAGTTGTCCTTAAGGTTTCTACCTCTCTTAAAAGCAGGCATAGAGTATTCCTGAAATTCCCTTACCAAAGGGTTACATGTACTTAAATGAGGAAGCATTGGAATATTTTATTTTACTAAGTGGCTAATATTGACTGACAAAGACCATCCTTGACAATTCTTTACTTTTATCTTTATTCAGTTAATGATATAAATAAAGATATGGATAGCATCCTGTTCATGACCGTTCCCCCTGTCTTTTAAATGAATACTGAATACAAGGGGTAGATCAAATTGCAAATATTTATGTATTAGGGTACAGATGATTTTTTTTTTTTTTTTAAGAAATAATGGGTTATGCATAGTTTTAACACTAGAGGGGGTGTTTACAGGTGTAAACTTACCTGGTGGTAATTGGGAGGTGTGGCTTATGAGTATATATTCTTGCAGTATCACTGTTGTATCTCTATACATGATTAAGGACTGAAGTCCGAAACGTTTTTTTTTTTTTTTTTTTAGCTGGCTCAATAAATTATACTTCAATTGGTGATGCTGCTGCAACTTTCTTTGCTACATAAAGTTTAATTTTAAATAGACTATTCCTTTAAGATAAGGGAATTGCAGGATGTGTTATTACATCATGCGTGAAAGGACAAGGGTATTCATCTTAGAGCCTACACCTGCTACAATAAACTGGCGCACAATGCAATAACTAAGCACTAGTTTAACACAGTTTCCATATTCAATATATTTTTATATGCTACGAGTGTTGTATTTAGGATTTCATTCTTTTCTTGTTTAGGCATTGGATTTTAGCCTAATTTACATTATTCAGTCAAAAGTAACAATATTTTGGTGTACCTTGTTGTTTTTTTCCTCATACTTCTAAAAGATGTAATTGCGCCTGTTTTCTGAACCTTGTTTTTTATAGAGAAAATACGTTAATCTTAAAAATATGTATTTTTTTTATTTAAAGGGACATTCCAGCCAAAATTGGAATCCACATATCCAGGTGTGAATAGAAACATTTTTGTTATAAACATGTATTCGCAAAAATGTTTCTAATAAAAGCTATAGGTCTTTCAAAAGTGTATTTAAGTATGCACCGTGCACCAGCATTTTAAACACAACACTTGCTCAGAGAGCCTAAGGTGCTTGTACCATCCGGTAATAACTCAATTTATTAATTGCTGACATAATACAAGCCCCACTGGTGCTCTGAGCAACTGCAGTATTTAAATTGCTGGTGCGTTGAGAATATCTAGCTATGCTTCACCTGAGCGTGCAGAGAAAAATGATAACACTAAAACAGTAATAACTTTAACTAGAAGCATTTTTGCCAATACATGTAAATTGCAAATATGTTTCTATTCAAAAATGTAATTAATCTATGTGCATTTAAATTTTACCAGAATGTCCCTTTAAGTACATAACAGGACTTGTTGGCAGTACCCAAAATGCATTGGGCTGTTTTTTGAGGGTTGTCATCTTTTGTATTTTCTGATACATTTCTATGTCAAAGATTCACCATTTTTGATGCTGTCTGGCCTAGTTCAGTTCTTTGTTTTGCGTGGTCAGGCCAGAGTATTTCCTCTAGAAGTGTTTTGACTGCTTTGTTTAAGTTCTACTTTGTTAAATTTCATCTTGGGAATTAGTCGTGAACAACAGGTGCCTCAACTTCCTGTATATCTTTATCAGATGGCCAATACTTCTCTCTACGTGAATCCGGTTTTTACTGCCACAACATACATTGCTTACTACTATTACCTCATAACATGCTCCCCTCACTTTGTATCCTTTTATTCTTCTTTAAAGGGACAGTTTACTCAAAAATGTTCTCCCCTTTAATTTGTTCCCCAATAATCCACTTTACCTGTTGGAGTGCACTAAATTGTTTACAAGTGTTTCCTTAACCCTTATATTGGCATTTGAAATAGTTGATTTAGCCTGTAGTATCCCCACCTATTCTGAAAGTTTCTGGCCTTAGGTCCAAGCTATAGATAAGCTGTGTAAACACAGCCAGTAGAAGAAATTACACTCCCAGTGGGGTATAGAAGAGATACGGTAATACAATGTTAATTTTCCATTGTTCTCTCCAAGTATTGGTGATTGGTTTACTGACAGATATAACATAAAGAAGCAGGTATATGTACACAATGTGATAAACTAATGAGATCTGATTATACCTACAAGCGTAACACTTTATATTAGGTTATGGCTTCAAAACACAAAATCAGCTATTTAATATACACTAATAACCCTTGAAAAACAAATTTTTATACATTTTATACTCTGCACTTGGTAAAAAAAAAAAGTAATTGGAAACACATTAAGGGAAAAACAATTCTACAATATACTGTCCCTTTAAGGGAACGCTCTGTCTTTGCTAGAGCATTTTATTAGTGCGCAGGTAACTATGTTAGTATACCCAATGTGGGGACTTTTATGGGGGTTAAACATAGTTACCTGCATGTGTTTGTGCAACATGTAAATGCTTTAATGAAATAAAAGCATTATATTATTATCCTAACATGTCCCTTTAAAGGGATACTAAACCCATTTTCTCTTGTTAAGTGTATCCAGTCCACGGATCATCCATTACTTATGGGATATTCTCCTTCCCAACATTAAGTTGCAAGAGGATCACCCACAGCAAAGCTGCTATATAGCTCCTCCCCTAACTGCCATATCCAGTCATTCTCTTGCAACCCTCAACAAAGATGGAGGTCGTAAGAGGAGTGTGGTGTTTTATACTTAGTTTATTTCTTCAATCAAAAGTTTGTTATTTTTAAATGGTACCGGAGTGTGCTGTTTATCTCAGGCAGTATTTAGAAGAAGAATCTGCCTGCATTTTCTATGATCTTAGCAGAAGTAACTAAGATCCATGGCTGTTCTCACATATTCTGAGGAGTGAGGTAAGAGAGGGAATGGCGTGCAGGTTTTCCTGCAATAAGGTATGTGCAGTTAATATTTTTCTAGGGATGGAATTTGCTAGAAAATGCTGCTTATACCGGATTAATGTAAGTAAAGCCTTAAATGCAGTGATAGCTACTGGTATCAGGCTTATTAATAGAGATGCATACTCTTATAAAAATGTAATATAAAACGTTTGCTGGCATGTTAATCGTTTTTATATATGTTTGGTGACAAAACTTATTGGGGCCTAGTTTTTTTCCACATGGCTGGTTTGATTTCTGCCTAGAGACAGTTTCCTGAAGCTTTCCACTGTTGCAATATGAGTAGGAAGGGCCTATCTTAGTGCTTTTCTGTGCAGATAAAAATACTGACAGACATTCAGCTTCCCTCTGCATGATACAGGACATCTCTGAAGGGCTCAAAAGGCTTCAAAGTCGTGTTTGAGGAGGGTAACAATCACAGTAGACTGTGGCAGTTGTTGTGACTGTGTTTAAAAAACGTTTTTGTCATTTATTATTCTGTTTTTGTTATTAAGGGGTTAATCATCCATTTGCAAGTGGGTGCAATGCTCTGCTGACTTGTTACATACACTGTAAACATTTTGTTAGTGTAACTGCCTTTTTTCACTGTTATTTCAAATTTTGTCAAAATTTGTTTCTCTTAAAGGCACAGTAACGTTTTTTATATTGCTTGTTAACTTGCTTTAAAGTGTTTTCCAAGCTTGCTAGTCTCATTGCTAGTCTGTACAAACATGTCTGAAACAGAGGATACTTGTTCATTATGTTTAAAAGCCATGGTGGAGCCCCATAGGAGAATGTGTACTAAATGTATTGATTTCACCTTAAACAGTAAAGATCAGTCTTTATCTATAAAAGAATTGTCACCAGAGGGGTCTGTCGAGGGGGAAGTTATGCCGACTAACTCTCCCCACGTGTCGGACCCTTCGCCTCCCGCTCAAGGGACGCACGCTAATATGGCGCCAAGTACATCAGGGACGCCCATAGGGATTACTTTGCAGGACATGGCTGCAATCATGAATAATACCCTGTCAGAGGTATTATCCAGATTGCCTGAATTGAGAGGCAAGCGCGATAGCTCTGGGGTTAGATGAGATACAGAGCGCGTAGATGCTGTAAGAGCCATGTCTGATACTGCGTCACAATATGCAGAACCTGCGGACGGAGAGCTTCAGTCTGTGGGTGACGTCTCTGATTCGGGGAGACCTGATTCAGAGATTTCTAATTTTAAATTTTAAGCTTGAGAACCTCCGTGTATTGCTTGGGGAGGTATTAGCTGCTCGTAATGACTGTGACACAATTGCAGTGCCAGAGAAATTGTGTAGGCTGGATAAATACTATGCAGTGCCGGTGAGTACTGATGTTTTCCAATACCTAAAAGGCTTACAGAAATTATTAGTAAGGAGTGGGATAGGCCCGGTGTGCCCTTTTCCCCACCACCTATATTTAGAAAAATGTTTCCAATAGATGCCACTACACGGGACTTATGGCAGACTGTCCCTAAGGTGGAGGGATCAGTTTCTACTTTAGCAAAGCGTACCACTATCCCGGTTGAGGACAGTTGTGCTTTTTCAGATCCAATGGATAAAAAATTAGAGGGTTACCTTAAGAAAATGTTTATTCAACAAGGTTTTATTTTACAGCCCCTTTGAATGCATTGCGCCTGTCACTGCTGCGGCGGCATTCTGGTTTGAGGCCCTGGAAGAGGCCATCCATACAGCTCCATTGACTGAAATTGTTGACAAGCTTAGAACGCTTAAGCTAGCTAACTCATTTGTTTCTGATGCCATTGTTCATTTGACTAAACTAACGGCTAAGAATTCCAGATTCGCCATCCAGGCGCGTAGGGCGCTATGGCTCAAATCCTGGTCAGCTGATGTGACTTCAAAGTCTAAATTACTCAACATTCCTTTCAAGGGGCAGACCTTATTCGGGCCTGGTTTGAAAGAAATGATTGCTAACATTACTGGAGGTAAGGGTCATACCCTTCCTCAGGACAGGGCCAAATCAAAGGCCAAACAGTCTAATTTTCATGCCTTTCGAAATTCCAAGGCAGGTGCAGCATCAACTTCCTCCGCTTCAAGACAAGAGGGAACTTTTGCTCAATCTAAGCAGGCCTGGAAACCTAACCAGTCCTGGAACAAAGGCAAGCAGGCCAGAAAGCCTGCTGCTGCCTCTAAGACAGCATGAAGGAACGGCCCCCTATCCGGCGACTGATCTAGTAGGGGGCAGACTTTTTCTCTTTGCCCAGGCGTGGGCAAGAGATGTTCAGGATCCCTGGGCGTTGTAGATCATATCTCAGGGATATCTTCTGGACTTCAAAGCTTCCCCTCCACAAGGGAGATTTCATCTTTCAAGGTTATCTGCAAATCAGATAAAGAAAGAGGCATTCCTACGCTGTGTGCAAGACCTCCTAGTAATGGGAGTGATCCATCCAGTTCCGCGGACGGAACTAAAACAGGGTTTTTATTCAAATCTGTTTGTGGTTCCCAAAAAAGAGGGAACCTTCAGACCAATTTTGGATCTAAAGATCTTAAACAAATTCCTCAGAGTTCCATCTTTCAAAATGGAAACTATTCGGACCATCCTACCCATGATCCAAGAGGGTCAGTACATGACCACAGTGGACTTAAAGGATGCCTACCTTCACATACCGATTCACAAAGATCATCATCGGTTCCTAAGGTTTGCCTTTCTAGACCGGCATTACCAATTTGTAGCTCTTCCCTTCGGGTTGGCTACAGCCCCGAGAATCTTTACGAAGGTTCTGGGCTCACTTCTGGCGGTTCTAAGACCGCGAGGCATAGCGGTGGCTCCGTATCTAGACGACATCCTGATACAGGCGTCAAGCTTTCAAATTGCCAAGTCTCATACAGAGATAGTTCTGGCATTTCTGAGATCGCACGGGTGGAAAGTGAACGAGGAAAAGAGTTCTCTATCCCCACTCACAAGAGTCTCCTTCTTAGGGACTCTTATAGATTCTGTAGAGAGGAAAATTTACCCGACAGAGTCCAGGTTATAAAAGCTTCTAAATGCTTGCCGTATTCTTCATTCCATTCCACGCCCTTCGGTGGCTCAGTGTATGGAGGTGATCGGCTTAATGGTAGCGGCAATGGACATAGTGCCATTTGCGCGCCTACATCTCAGACCGCTGCAATTATGCATGCTAAGTCAGTGGAATGGGGATTACACAGATTTGTCCCCTGTGCTAAATCTGAATCAAGAGACCAGAGATTCTCTTCTCTGGTGGTTGTCTCGGGTCCACCTGTCCGAGGGTATGACCTTTCGCAGGCCAGATTGGACAATTGTAACAACAGATGCCAGCCTTCTAGGTTGGGGTGCAGTCTGGAACTCCTTGAAGGCACAGGGATCGTGGACTCAGGAGGAGAAACTCCTTCCGATAAATATTCTGGAGTTAAGAGCAATATTCAATGCTCTTCTGGCTTGGCCTCAGTTAGCAACACTGAGGTTCATCAGATTTCAGTCGGACAATATCACGACTGTGGCTTACATCAACCATCAAGGGGAAACCAGGAGTTCTCTAGCGATGTTAGAAGTCTCAAAAATAATTCGCTGGACAGAGACTCACTCTTGCCACCTGTCAGCAATCCATATCCCAGGCGTGGAGAACTGGGAGGCGGATTTTCTAAGTCGTCAGACTTTTCACCCGGGGGAGTGGGAACTCCATCCGGAGGTGTTTGCTCAGTTGATTCATCGTTGGGGCAAACCAGAGTTGGATCTCATGGCGTCTCGGGACCCAGAAGCGACGCTGATAGATGCTCTAGCAGCGCCTTGGTTCTTCAACCTGGCTTATGTGTTTCCACCGTTTCCTCTGCTCCCTCGACTGATTGCCCAAATCAAACAGGAGAGAGCATCGGTGATTCTAATAGCGCCTGCGTGGCCACGCAGGACCTGGTATGCAGACGTAGTGGACATGTCATCCTTTCCACCATGGACTCTGCCTCTAAGACAGGACCTTCTAATACAAGGTCCTTTCAATCATCCAAATCTAATTTCTCTGAGACTGACTGCATGGAGATTGAACGCTTGATTCTATCAAAGCGTGGCTTCTCTGAGTCAGTCATTGATACCTTAATACAGGCACGAAAGCCTGTTACCAGGAAAATCTATCACAAGATATGGCGTACATATCTTTACTGGTGTGAATCCAAGAATTACTCATGGAGTAAGGTTAGGATTTCTAGGATATTGTCCTTTCTCTAAGAGGGTTTGGACAAAGGATTATCAGCTAGTTCCTTAAAGGGACAGATTTCTGCTCTGTCTATTCTTTTGCACAAGCGTCTGGCAGAAGTTCCAGACGTCCAGGCATTGTGTCAGGCTTTGGTTAGAATTAAGCCTGTGTTTAAATCTGTTGCTCCCCCATGGAGCTTAAACTTGGTTCTTAAAGTTCTTCAAGGAGTTCCGTTTGAACCCCTTCATTCCATTGATATTAAGCTTTTATCTTGGAAAGTTCTGTTTTTGATGGCTATTTCCTCGGCTCAGAGAGTCTCTGAGCTATCTGCCTTACAATGTGATTCTCCTTATCTGATTTTTCATGCAGATAGGGTAGTTCTGCGTACCAAACCTGGGTTTTTACCTAAGGTGGTTTCTAACAAGAATATCAATCAAGAGATTGTTGTTCCATCATTGTGTCCTAATCCTTCTTCAAAGAAGGAACGTCTTTTACATAATCTGGACGTAGTCCGTGCCTTGAAGTTTTACTTACAAGCTACTAAAGATTTTCATCAAACATCTTCCCTGTTTCTCGTTTATTCTGGACAGAGGAGAGGTCAAAAAGCTTCGGCAACCTCTCTTTCCTTTTGGCTTCAGAGTATTATACGCCTAGCCTATGAGACTGCTGGACAGCAGCCCCCTGAAAGAATTACAGCTCATTCTACTAGAGCTGTGGCTTCCACCTGGGCCTTTAAAAATGAGGCCTCTGTTGAACAGATTTGCAAGGCCGCGACTTGGTCTTCGCTTCACACTTTTTCAAAATTTTACAAATTTGATACTTTTGCTTCTTCGGAGGCTGTTTTTGGGAGAAAGGTTCTTCAGGCAGTGGTTCCTTATGCTTAATCCCTGCCTTGTCCCTCCCATCATCCGTGTACTTTAGCTTTGGTATTGGTATCCCATAAGTAATGGATGATCCGTGGACTGGATACACTTAACAAGAGAAAACATAATTTATGCTTACCTGATAAATTTATTTCTTTTGTAGTGTGTCCAGTCCACGGCCCGCCCTGTCATTTTAAGGCAGGTCTAAAATTTAATTAAACTACAGTCACCACTGCACCCTATGGTTTCTCCTTTCTCTGTTTGTTTCGGTCGAATGACTGGATATGGCAGTTAGGGGAGGAGCTATATAGCAGCTCTGCTGTGGGTGATCCTCTTGCAACTTCCTGTTGGGAAGGAGAATATCCCATAAGTAATGGAGGATCCGTGGACTGTATACACTACAAGAGAAATAAATTTATCAGGTAAGCATAAATTATGTTTTTCTTTCTTTCATGATTCAGATAGAACATGCACATTTAAACATCTTTGTAATTTGCTCCTACTATCAATTTTTCTTCATTCTCTATCTTTATTTAAAAAGCAGGAATTATAAGCTTAGGGGCCAGTCCATTTTAGGTTCAGCACCATGATAGTTCTCAACCAAAAATGGGCCGGCTCTTAAGCTTTACATTCCTGCTTTTTAAATAAAGATAGCAAGAGAACAAAGAAAATTTGATAATAGGAGTAAATTAGAAAGTTGCTTAAAATTGCATGCTCTATCTGAAAGTAATGTCTCTCTCTTATATATACTTAGAGACATGGAGAATTACATTTTCATTATTCAGATATCAAGAAATTTTAAGAGACTTTCCATCTAAAGGGGAGGAGAGTCCACTGCTTCATTCATCACTTGTGGGAATTTAGAACCTGGCCACCAGGAGGAGGCAAAGACACCCCAGCCAAAGGCTTAAAAACCTCCCCCAGTCATTCTTTGCCTTTCGTCACAGGAGGTTGGCAGAGAAGTGTCAGAAGATTCGGAGTAGTCTCTTATGGAGGGTAGTACTCTTCGCAATAGTACTGGACTTTTAAGTAGACCTGTCAGCCTCTCAGTGAGAGCATGGGTGAAAGTTAGAATCCGGAGATGCAGGGGGAGTTCTTCTGTGAAACCATCCCCACTCGTTAACATCTCCTTAAAGGGACAGTTTACTCCAAAATTTCTCTGCTTTAATTTGTTCCCAATGATCCACTTTACCTGCTGGAGTGTATTAAATTGTTTACCAGTAGCTCCTTTACCCTTATATTGGCATTTGAAATTGTTAATTTAGCATGTGGTATCCCCACCTATTCTGAAAGTTTGTGGCCGCGCGTACCAGCTATAGATAAGCTTTGTAAACACAGCCAGCAGAAGAAATTACACTCCCAGTCGGATATAGCAGAGATAAGGTAATACAATGTTGATTTTTCTATTGTTCTCTCAAAGTACTGGTGATTGTTTTAAGGACAGATATAAGATAAAGAAGCAGGTACATGTGCACAATGTGATAGAGTAATGATTTCTGATTATACCTACAAGCTCAACCCATTTTATTAGATTGTGGCTTCAAAACACAAAATCAGAGCTTAAATATACACAAATAAGCCTTAAAAAGCTAATTTTCATACATTTTTTTACTCTGCAGTTGGTAAAAAAAGCAATTGTAAACACATTAAGGGAAAAACTATTTTACAGTATACTGTCCCTTTAAGCAATCAGCGTTGACGAGTTTCGCTGCCTGCTTTTATTCTTTCAAGTCCATGTCAGGAGCAACGCTACTAACCTGTCACACTTGAAGGGCCGTGTTCCTGTTTCACGGCGTTGATTCTGGTAAGATCGTTTCAATATATATATATATATATATATGTGTGTGATAATGCATGAAGACAGGGTCACAGTGTAGAATCTAGGTTAATACCCTCGGAAGGGGGTTATGGAACAAGGGGGATTTTAATATACATAATAATGTTTATTGTGTTTTTTGCTGCACTTGTGTGAGATGAGACTCTGTCAATGTGGAACAGTTAGAGCGGGATTGAGGCAAGCTTTTTGGTGCGTCTCTCGCTCAGTGCAGGGGCGGTCCTGCATGGCATTCCATGTGACCAGGTGTGGCCTCAGTAACTTCCTCTTTCTCAACCTGTGTCCGGAGGAGACGAAAGCTGTTTCTAGTAGTCCGGGTCATAGGAGGTGGTGAGTGCCCTGGCAATTGGGATATAAAGGTGCCATTTAATCTATAATCAAGTCCGTAATAAACGCGCAAGCTATGGAGGACTCTGATATGTTTGAGGGTACTCCTTCCTTATCTAAAACTACTAACTTTGTATACTGTGAGGAGGTTCTGGTGGAACCACCATTACAGCTCTGTTCCACATGTTATGACAATATTACTACTTCTAAAAAGAATAAAGTATGTAGTACAACTGAGCCGTCCACCTCTGAGGGTTCTCCGTCCTGCGAGGTGCGTTCCCTACAAGCATTTCCGATTACACAAGCAGTTCCCCAGGGCACTTCTAACCATCCCGCGGGAGGAGCCTTTTGGCCTCCAGACTTCGCTGATCAATTGCAGACGGCGGTTTCTGCAGCCATAAATGCGATGCCTCATCCTACTAAGCACAAGCGGATATTTTGGACAGATTATCCGCGGAGGAGGACAATTCCGATTTATTGAAGGATGTCGCTTCTGAGTCGGAATCGGCTACTTCTAGGCCTCCATCCGCGGAGGAACCAGATTCAAATTTAAGATGGAGCATTTGCGTTTCCTGCTGAAGGAAGTGCTTGCTATGCTGGAGGTTCCAGAACCAAAACTACCGGAGGAACCATCTATCCCTAAATTTGATAGGGTTTACGAGGACAGGGTAGTGCCCTATCATTATTAAAAAATAATGGGAGAAACTAGGTTCGCCTTTTTCTCCTTCATCTTCTTTTAAGAAGCTTTTCCCCGTTCCGGACGCGCAGCTTGAACTGTGGGGAACCGTCCCCATCTCCACACTAGCTATATGAACGGCCATTCCGCTTGAGGATAGCTCCTCATTTAAGGAACCCATGGATAAAAAATGGAGTCCATGTTGCAGAAGATGTTCCAACTGACGGGGTTCGTTTTCCAACCGGTTGCGGCTGTCGATGCGGTGGCTGGTGCGGCTACCTATTGGTGTGATGCTCTATCTGCAATGGTCGAGGTGGAGACTCCCCTCTATGAGATTTTGGATCGAATCAAAGCCTTAAGGGTAGCGCATTCCTTCATTTGTGATGCTAACATGTAGATTATTCGCCTGAATGCTAAGACGTCAGGGTTTTCTATTTTAGCTTGCAGGGCTCTGTGGCTAAAATCGTAGTCTGGTAACATGACATCTAAGTCTCATATGCTTTCCCTACCATTCAAGGGAAAGGTTTTGTTTGGCCTGGGCCTGGATTCTATCATATCTACAGTCACGGGTGGCAAGGATAAGAAAGCCAAACCTAAGGGATCTACTTTTCGTCCCTTTCACGCAGACAAGTCTCAGCACCAGCAACCTTCCGCAAAATCTGAGCAATCCAAGGGATCTTGGAAGCCAGCAAACTCTTGCAATAAGTCCAAGCAGAACAAGAAGTCCGCCGAGTCAAAGTCGGAAAGAAGGGGTGGCTCCCGACCTGTCCTTTGACCTGGTAGGGGGCAGACTATCTCTTTTTGTGGAGGCTTGGAGGGGGGACGTTACAGACCCTTGGGTCCTGGAGGTCGTCGCCCAGGGGTACAGGATAGGTTTCAAATCGTACCCGCCCAGAGGCAGGTTCCTCCTTTCAAACATCTCCAACACCAGAAAAGAGAGATGCCTTCCGGGGATGTGTGAGGGATCTTTCAACTCTCGGGGTAATCGTCCTAGTTCCTCCGGCAGAAAAAGGTCTGGGGTATTATTCAAACCTTTTTTGTGGTCCCAAAGAAGGAGGGCATGTTTTGTCCAATTCTGGACCTCAAGACCCTAAACAAGTTTTTGTCAGTCCCATCGTTCAAGATGGAGACGATCAGGTCAATTTTGCCTCTGGCTCAGGAGGGGCAATTCATGACAATGGCCCCAAGAGTCTTTTCAAAGGTTCTGGGAGCTCTACTCGCAGTAGCGAGAGCCAGAGGGATAGCAGTGGCTCCGTATCTGGACAATATCCTGGTCCAGGCTCCATCCTACAGTCTGGTGGAAAATCATTTGAGATAGCTCCTCCTATTTCGATCCCACGGGTGGAAGATAAACTAAGGAAAGAGTTAATTGGTCCCCAGCAACAGGGTGGAGTTCCTGGGTGCGATACTAGATTCTTCTGTGATGAAGATATTCCTGACAGACCAGAGACGTTGCAAGCTTGTGTCCAACTGTCTAGCCCTGTACACATTCTCCAGGACATCTGTGGCCAAGTGCATGAAGGTAATCGGGCTCATGGTATCCAGCATAGATGTCATTCCATTCGCCAGTTTTCATCTCAGACCTCTGCTGCTGTGCATGTTGAGACAATGGAACGGCGATCATTCAGATTTGTCCCAACAGATATCTCTGGACAGACCGGGGAGGGAGTCCCTGTCTTGGTGGACCCGACTGGGCCAGTTGTCCCATGGGACTTCCTTCCTGAGACCATCCTGGGAGATTGTAACCACGTATGCGAGTCTTTCTGGATGGGGAGCCGTTTGGGGTGCCAGAAAGGCACAAGGCAGATGGACTCGAAAGGAATCGAGTCTACCTATAAATATTCTGGAACTTCGAGCGATTTTCAATGCTCTGAAGGCTTGGCCCCCTCTGGGGCCATCCCAATTCATCAGATTCCAATTGGACAACATCACCTCAGTGGCTTACATAAACAGGGGGGGACATGAAGCTCCCTAGCAATGAGGGAAGTATCTCAGATTCTGGAATGGGCAGAGACTCACTATTGTTCGCTCTCAGCGATCCACATTCCGGGTGTGGACAACTGGGAAGCGGATTTTCTGAGCAGGCAGACGTTTCATTCCACCCCGAGATGTTTGCGGAGATCTGCAGCAGATGGGGGACGCCGGAAGTAGATCTCATGGCATCCAGACTCAATTGCAAGCTACCCAGATACGGTCGCGATCCAGGGAACCCCAGACGGAACTAATAGATGCCTTGGTGGTACCCTGGGACTTCAATCTAATCTACATATTTCACTGGTTGCCTCTTCTACCTCGTGTAGTGGACCGCATCAAGCAGGTGCAAGCTTCGGCTATTCTGATTGCTCCGTCGTGGCCGCGGAGGACGTGGTTTGCAGATCTAGTGGGGATGTCGTCATATCCGCTGTGGAAGTTACCTTGTTGCAAGGATCTGCTAGTTCAAGGTCCTTTTCTACATCAAAATCTCAATTCTCTGAGGCTGACTGCGTGGGGATTGAACGTCTAGTCTTAGCCAAAAGAGGTTTTCTGGAGAGAGTGATCGACACTCTCTCGTCTAGGCCAGGAAGCCGGTCACTAGACGCATCTACCACAAGGTGTGGAGGACCTACTTTTCCTGGTGTGAGGAACGAGGATACCCATGGCATAAAGTCAAGGTATCCAAGATTTTGGCCTTTCTCTAAGATTGTCTGGATAAGGGTCTTACCGCTTGTTCCCTAAGGGGACAGATCTCGGCTTTATTGGTTCTGTTGCATAAGAAGCTTGCGGAGCTTCCTGACATTCAGTCCTTTGTTCGGGCTCTGCCTAGGATTAGACCGGTTTTCAGGAATCCGGCTTCTCCCTGGAGTTTAAACATGGTGCTTAGGGTTTTGCAGAGGGCTCTGTTTGAGCCTATGCATGCCCTGGACATTAAAATTCTCTTATGGAAGGTCCGGTTATTGGCTATTGCATTGGCATGCAGTCCCTGAGTTGGGAGCCTTACAATTTGGGCCTCCTTACTTGGTTTTTCATGGTGACAAAGTGTTCTGCAAACCGGTTTGGGATTTCTAACCCCAGTGTGTAGTGTTGAGTCGTAACATTAACCGGGAAAAAGTTGTTTTCTTCCTTGTGTCCTAACCCGTCCTCTTCATAATCTGGATGTGGTTCGGGCCTTGAAGTTTTATCTTCAAGCCACGAAGGAGTTCAGACAGACGTTGTCCTTATTCGTTGTGTATTCTGGAAGGCGCAGAGGGCCTCTGCAACTTCTCTATCTTTTTAGTTGAGGAGTATGATCAGTCTGGCTTATGAGACAGCAGGACACAAGCCTCCTCAGAGGATTACGGCTCACTCGACTAGAGCTGTGGCCTCTTCTTGGGCCTTTAAAGGGACAGTCAACACCAGAATTTTTGTTGTTTAAAAAGATAGATAAACCCTTAATTACAAATTTCCCAGTTTTTCATAACCAACACAGTTATAATTATACACGTTTTACCTCTGTAATTACCTTGTATCTAAGCCTCAGCAGACTGCCCCCTTATTTCAGTTCTTTTGACAGACTTGCAGTTTAGCCAATCAGAGCTGTCTCCATGGTAAATTCACGTGCATGAGCTCAATGTTATCTATATGAAAAACGTGAACTAATGCCCTCTAGTGGTGAAAAACTAGCAAAATGCATTTAGATTAGAGGCGGCCTTCAAGGTCTAAGAAATTAGCATATGAACCTCCTAGGTTTAGCTTTCTACTAAGAATAACAAGAGAACAAAGCAAAATTGGTGATAAAAGTAAATTAGAAAGTTGTTTAAAATTACATGCCCTAGCTGAATCATAAAAGTTTTTTTTGGACTTGAGTGTCCCTTTAAGAATGAGGCTTCTATGGAGCAGATTTGTAAGGCGGCAACCTGGTCATCCTTACAAACTTTTGCAAAAGTTTACAAATTTGACATTTTTACTTCGTCGGAAGCAGCTTTTGGGAGACAGGTTCTGCAGGCTGTGGTGCCCTCAGTATAGGGTCTGCCTCTTTTACCCTCCCCTTTTCTTCATTCAGTGTCCTCTAGAGCTTGGGTATTTGTTCCCACAAGTGAAGAATGAAGCAGTGGACTCTCCTCCCCTTTAGAAGGAAAACATACAATATGCTTACCTTATAATTTAATTTCCATCGTGGGGAGGACAGTCCACTGTACCCGCCCGTTCTCAGGTGGGCGGACCTAAATTTATTTTTTGTTTTTCTGTCACCAATTATACCCTGATATTTTTAATGACTGGGGGATGAGGGAAGTGGGGGAGGTATTTAAGTCTTTGGCTGGGGTGGCTTTGCCTTCTCCTGGTGGCCGGGTTCTTAATTCCTACAAGTGATGAATGAAGCAGTGGACTCTCCTCCCACAGATGCAAAATAAATTATCAGGTAAGCATAATTTGTGGGGGGTTTTAATCACATTTTTTGGTATGTTTTGTTGAAAATCGTATATCTAGGTAGGCTTAGGAGCTGCAATGCACTACTTTGAGCCAGCTACTGATTGGTGGCTACACAAATATACCATTGTCAGATATGTTCAGCTAGCCCCCAGTAGTGCATTGCTTCTTTCAAGCTGACTCAAACTATATTTTTAATCCCTTTGCAGAGGTAAAACAAATAGAGCATTTTATCATTGAACCGTTGTATACATAGAACACATTGGAACATTTTGTTTTAGCACTTTTATGCCCTTTAAATTAATTGAGACAGATTTCTCAGAAATATGTGATCCCTGTACCTTTTAAAAAATAAATAAAATAAATATATTTTCTTACTTAAAGGGACACTCAAGTCAAAATTAAACTTTCATGATTTAGATAGAGCATGCAATTTTTAAAGAACTTTCCAATTTACTTCCATTAACAAAATGTGCTCAGTCTTTTTATATTTACACTTTTTGAGTCACCAGATCCTACTGAGCATGTGCAAGAATTCACAGAATATACGTATATGCATTTGTGATTGGCTGATGACTGTCACATGATACAGGATGAAGTGGAAATAGACAAAACTTTTAAATTTGTCAGAAAAAGATCTACTATTCATTTGAAGTTCAGATTTTTTTATCATGCATTTGTCAATTATGAAAATCTACTGTTTTTACTGGTCCTTTAAATATATGTAACTTTTCCCTACTATTTATCCCTCAGAGAGTTTCATTTCCATCACCCCAAGCGATCATTGTCACTGAGTATGAGAAAGACTGGAGCTATGAAGAAAGGTGGCATCTGCTCAGCAGAGTTCCTGAAATATTTCATCCCTTCTCTGTTCATCTCCCATGTGCTGGCTCTGGGACTCGGGTGAGTGTGAGAGACCAGCGGTTCTCTGTGACTCCTTAGTGGTACTTTAAATATGCATTTAAGCACTAATGCAAAAATTACTTGTAATGCCAATTAAACAAAAAGAAGAGGTTAGCCACAATAGAAAAATAAGTCTCTTGTGATATAAAGCTTTTTCTTTGATAAAGTGTTGATAGTCCATAAGCCTTGACATGGTATTATACTCCACAACACCAGGAGGCAGGCAAAAATTACCCAACATATCAAGAGCTTTTATATCTCACACCTCCTGATTACCCTCAGTTTAAATGTTTGCCTTCACAGGAGAAAGGGGAAATAGTGAGGTACTGATACCATAGTCAGTGAGAGTAATCTCCCTTTTTTTGCATTTATTTATTTTTTATTATTTTTATGACATGACAATAAAAGCATAGTTGTGTTGGTTAACATAAAAACTTAATGCTGTTACCAGTTTTTTGGATAGAAGCATGAAACCGTTAACAAGAAAAAAGAAAAAGACAACTGGTGGTCTTGCTCACTACGCTTATTGTAAGTCCAATGTTAGTGGCTAACTGCGTCTTGATGTTGCAATGTTTTCCTGGAATGTAGAAGGCTTAACAGAATAAACTTAAACAATCATTTTATCGTTTCATTTCAGCTGGATGCGCTGTGGATATGGTAAGAGAAGTAAAAGGGAGGAAAAGAATAAAGGAGGGAGAGGGGAGAAGAGTGGTTGAGGAGGAGAGGATTATGGAAAAGTATAGAAGGAGTCGAATAGGGGTTTCAAAACTTCAAGGACCAGGGAGCCACCTCTGCCCGAGAGGGGGCATCTTGTTGTTTCAAATTCATATGTGTTTTGGTCTATGTAGAGTGATAGGGTTGTAATGAAGTGTTAGGTTCCTGGATTAATTCCTCCCAAAGGAACCTTGCGTTCTGGAAAAATGCTAGTTTATTGCATTTTCGATACCAGGGCTGAAGAGTTCTGATACTCTGATATCGAGCCACATGTTCCTCATGAGCGTGTTTGGAGTTTTCCAGTTGAGAGCCATTAACTACCTAGCGCCATTTAATCTATTTTGTAAAAGTAACAATTTGATTTTACTAGGGAGTCTGGGGAGATCTCTTTCATTTATGTATGTGAAGCAGAGACAAGCCCAGTGCAATATACAGCTTTGTTACACTTACACTTTGTGCACTTTGCGTCTTTTCAGTCTTATTGCATTTAAAGTGAAGGTAAACTTTGATGAATGAAAGTCTGTTTTTTTAAAATACTATTAAAAACAGGGGCACTTTCATTCATCAGTTTAGAAGCCAGCCGTTTTGATTAAAACCTTACTTTTGTTTTTTTCACAGCCAGAGCAGCTTCCCCTACTGGAGATCCTCTCTTCACACGTCATCAGTGACTAATCCGGCTTCCTCCAATCTCGGAATGGCCTCAGGCAATGACTACCCTGGGGGGAAAGCTGTTATTGGAGGAAGCTGGATTAGTCATTGATGACGTGTGAAGAGTGGATCTCCGGGTGGGGGAAACTGCTCTGGCTGTGCAAACTTTGTAAACTTTGATGAATGAAAGTGCCCCTGTTTTTAATAGTATTTTTAAAAAACAGGCTTTCTTTCATCAGTTTACCTTTACTTTAAGCTTTGAACTTTCTCATTTGTAATTTAATACATTTAAAATTTTGATCTAGCAGTGATTTTACACATTCTGATTATGCTTTGAAAGTTTATATGCTACTTTAATAAGTTATAATCATGCTTTGTATACAATTACATTGCACTTTGTATTTTCTCTATTGTTCACTGACCGCTTCAGAAAGTGACAGACGAGTTCCCAGAGTATGCCTGAAGCTCTCTCACAAATCTTGTGAAATTTTCTAAGCATTTTAAACAAGCTTGTCTCACTGATTTGTCTTACCAGCTGTATGTAGGTGAAGTTTGCTCAAAATTCACAATACACTTATTTTAACAGAAAAGTAATATATACTAAAATATAGGCAAAAGCTTGTAGTGAAATCTTTTCAGTTAAATTTGGAATTGATGCAAACAGAACCTTTTTATCAGCCCAAGGGGTTCTCCAGTTACCTTCTCTCTCCCATGTCATGTGATGGAAGGCATCTCTCATCTCTCATTTCCAGTTTCCTCCCCCTTTCTTAGAAAATTCAGTGAGTTCTGCCCCTGTGAAGTCAGCACTATATTCTCTCTCTAAACTGGAGAATGTTTGATTATCTTTCCCACATAAAGTAATGATGCTCTCTGGAAAACTGAAGCTGACATTTTTTCAGTTCTAATTTGAATAAAAGACATACAAAGTGCAATCTAATTTAGGAAAGATACACATAAATATACAAAGTATGAGCCTAATTTGTTAAAGTTACACAGAAACTGTGAAGGCATAATCAGAAATTGTGAAATCACAATCCTAAATACACTGCTGTATGCAAAATAAAATACAAAATAGAAAGTGCAAAGTTTAAGTTTAATAAAATGTAATCTGAAGTGTAAATTTATATAAAATAGAAAGCACAAAGTATAAATGCAGCAGAACGGTTATGTCATGCAGTGCTATATTGCACTATGCAGAAACGCCCATTGGAGAAGCAAGTCCGGCCGATACACGGACGAAACGCGTAGGGTTTGTGGTGGGACACTTCGTCAAACCCTATTGACAGCCTGCAGTTTGTGAGGCACTGTGCCTGAAGGGGGACGCTCCAGAATCTTTGCTCCACCAGGGACGTCAGACGCGGTTCTCTTTGAATCGGTGAGGTGTGAACACAGACGCTTGGTGTATCGAGTGAGGCTCAGACTGTCACTGCTGTTGATCGTGTTGTGACTGGGGACTTTTCAAGCTTACTTAAGTGTAAGTTGCTATGTGTTACTATTGTACTTTACTTTAATAAAATTCTCAAGTTTTTGCGCTTCTCCTACTCCTCCTTTGTAGCTTGTGACCAATGCTTGCGTGGCAGGGGCAGTTATCCTTTGGTGTGACTCTCTTTATCTGAAATGGTTGTCAGAAGATATTTCTCTGGAAGAAATTTAAGATAATTTGAAACTGATCAAAGTAGCAAACTCCTTTATTTACAAAGCATTTATGAACATTATTCATTTAAATGCCAAGAATGTGGCTTTAGCTGTGCTTGCTAGATGAGCATTATGGTTAGTCAGAGTTGCCCTCTTCTGAGGTTTCAATCTGACTATGTCATGCAGTGGCATATATAACTCATCGGTGGGGGGACGATGACCAGGAGTTCGCTAGCAATAAAGGAGGCCTCTTGCATTCTTTCTTGGGCAGAAGGAAATTGCTGTATCATTTCAGCTATTCCTATTTTGGGAGTCAGCAATTAGGAAACCAACATAGTCGTCAGACTTTTCATTCGGGCAAACGGTTTCTCAACCAAGAAGTTTTCGATCAAATTATAGAACTTCGGGTTGTGCCAGAAATTGATATGATGACTTCCCGTTTGAAATACAAACTTCATATCTCATAGATGCTCTGTTTTTTTCCATGGTCTTTTTATCTAATGTACATATTCCCTCTGTTTGGTCTGCTTCCCCGACTAATAGCTCAGATCAAGTTGGAGATTTCTCCACTAATCCTCATTGGTCCAGCTTGGCCCAGCAGGACTTGGTATGCCGATCTGATTCAGATTCCAACTCTCCTCCTTGGACTCTTCCCTTACAAAGATACCTTCCTTTTTGGAGGGCCTTTCTTGCATCCAAATTAAACGTTTAGTTCTATGCCAGAGAGATTTTTCTGATTCTTATCATAAGGTGTGGAAAGTTTATGTTTCTTGTTAAAAATGTACAGGGTTTTTATTGGGATTCTTTTTGAAATTCCGTTTCATAGGTTCTGCAAGATAGTTTAGATGCAGGGTTTATTATCAGATGGTTCTTTGAAGGCTCAGATTTCTGTGTTGTACCATAAATAAACTTTTAGAATGCTAGTTATTCAAAGCTTTGTTCAGGTTCTTGTTAAGATTAGACCAGTGGTTAGACCAGCGTCTCCTCCTTGGAATTTTTGAGAGCACTACAGGTTCATCCTTCTGAATTTGTTTTGTCATGAAGGTTTTGTTTCTCTTAGCTATTTCTTCAGCCAGAAGAGTTTCAGAACTTTAAGCATTGTCTTGTGAGTCTCTCCTTATCTTGTTTTTTATAGTGAAGGTTGTTTCTTATCAGAATTTCAATCCAGCGATTGTTGTTCCTTCTATGTGTCCTCCAAAAAATACTAAAGAAAGACATTTACATAACTTGTAGTCATAGCTTTAAAGCTAGCTTCTTCTTTGTTTGTTTGTTCATTTTTCAGGCCAGCTTAGAGGTCAGAAGGCTGCTGCAGTTACTTTAGCCTCTTGGTTAAAACAACAAATTCAAAAAGCCTTCTTGGAAGCCGGAAAATCTCCACCACATATTACTGCACACTCTACTAGAACTGTATCCACTTCTTGGGCTTTTGAAAAATGAGGCTTCTTTTGAACAGATTTGCAAAGCTGCTACTTGGTTTTCATATTTTTACGCAATTTTTATCATTTTAATGTTCTCCAGGCTGCAATGTCTGCCGTGCTGCAGTGCCTGCCTATAATATTTTTTTTATGTCCCACCCTTTTTGATGGTATTGTGGACTCCATAGCTTGGGTATTAGATCCCATATGTCAAGGCTCATGGGCTCTCACCACCTCATGAAAGAAAACAAAATGTATGCTTACCTGATAATTTCATTTCTTTCATGGTGGTGAGAGTCCACGAGACCCTCCCTAATTTAATCTTAAAACGACTGTTGTAGCATGCACTTCATTTACCCTGCTTTGTTTTTGCTGCTCTTCTGTTTTCTCCTTTTCTTATTTATACTGTAGACTGAGGGGAATCAAAAGGTGGGAGAGATTAAAGCTTTTGGTATGTTGGGTAATTTTTACCTGCCTCCTGGTGGAGTGGCGTTTCAATCGCATATTTCAAGTTTCATGGACTCTCACAACCATTAAAGAAATGAATTTATCAGGTAAGCATACATTTATTTTATTTTTTATAAAAGTTTCTTAAGTTAAAGACAAATCTAGAGAAAAAGCTTTATTCAGCAGAGGGGTGCAAGCTGTGTTTCCTTAAAGGGACACTGTACCCAAAATTTTTCTTTTGTAATTCAGAAAGAGCATGCAATTTTAAGCAACTTTCTCATTTACTCCTATTATCAATTTTTCTTCATTCTCTTGCTATCATTATTTGAAAAAGAAGGCATCTAAGCTTTTTTTGGTTTCAGTACTCTGGACAGCAGTTTTTTATTGGTGGATGAACTTATCCACCAATCAGCAAGGACAACCCAGGTTGTTCACCAAAAATGGGCCGGCATCTAAACTTACATTCTTGCATTTCAAATAAAGATACCATGAGAATGAAGAAAATTTGATAATAGGAGTAAATTAGAAAGTTGCTTAAAATTTCATGCTCAATTTGAATCACGAAAGAAAATTTTTGGGTACAGTGTCCCTTTAATAGTTAATTTCAGTACACTCTTTGCCACTTTATGAAACCCAGTGTGTAGTGACATTAGCAGGCTCCCACTTCATGACTTTCTCACATCGCTCCTACAGCTATCACTGAGGCACAATACGATCTATATTTTACCAATGGGTCTTGTCAAGTTCCAGTAACAATTAAAGGGACATGAGACGCATTTTTTTTCTTTGATGTTTCAGATAGAGCATGCAATTTTAAACAACAAACTAATTTACTTCTATTGTCAAGGTTTCTTTTGTTGAAAAGCAGGGACATCAGCTCAGGAGCATGCAAGCCTCTGAAGCACTATATGGCAGCAGTTCTGCAAGAATGTTATCCAGTTAGCACTAGACAGCAGCAAGATTTTCTTCCATGTAGAGCTGCAGATACAACACCATGGGAGCAAAGCAAATTTGATAATATAAGTAAAATGGAAACTTTTTTTAAAACTGTGCTCTGTCTGAAACTCGCAATATTTTTTGTGGTTTCATATCCCTTTAATAAGCATGTCTCAAAGTTTTGTCTGGATAAAACCTTACAGATGTACATTTAAACACTATGGGCTAGATTACAAATGGAGCACAAATGATAACGCAGGGTGCGTCATATTTGCACAACCTTGTGCAAAGAATATTCACAATTTGGTATTACAAGTGGATGATTAACCAAAGCATCTTGACATGACTGAAACTTTTTAGCACGCCCTATATTTGAATGGATAGCACAGTGAACAATGCTAGCCTGCTCATTGCATTTATATTACAAGAGATGAGTTAGGTGTTGCATTTGAACGCAATATACTGCTGTTAGATGTAGCGCTTTAAGACCTGAAGTAAACCATTATACCATAGAACTACATAAATAACTCTACTATGTGCACAACATCAGCTTAACGCTCGGGCGATATCCAACATGAATTTTACTGTGCACCCCTATATAAGTGTGTGTTTTGTGCACCTGACATGCACATGTTGGCGCACTGTAGACTAGTTGGCGCACTGTAGACTAATGCTCGATCAATAACTTTTGGCACATAATAGAAGCATTATTGAATGTATTTGAGATGTGTTAATGCACAATAGTGCAAATATTTTTGTGCTTCAGTTGTAATCTAGGCTTATACCCCCCCTTTTTTTATTTAGCATAATATTTTATTTAAATGGTTAGAATTATGGTGGCCTCCAAGGGGAAGGAGCCTACCTGTCAAGGTTCAACGCACATTTCGAAGAGATGGAATGCAAGTCAAAATGAAACTTTCATGATTCAGAAAGAGCGCACCATTTTAAGAATCTTTCCAATTTTACTTCAATTATCAAATTTTGCACAGTATTTTATATGCAAATTTTTTAAGGCACCAGCTCCTGCTGAGCATGTGCACAAGCTCACAGGGTTCACGTATACTAGTCTGTGATTGGCTGATGTCTGTCACATGATACAGGGGACTGGCAAATGGGAGAGAGAAAAAAAATTGCCAGACATTTTTTTTAGGCTGGTTTTCATGAAATTCAGAGTAAGTGTTATGGCATTGTCTTTTTATTATGCACTTTTTAACTATGCAATTCTACTGTATTTAGTGGTCCTTTTAAAGTCGCCAGACAAAAGTAATTGATCTTGCTTCATTTCATCTACCCAGCCAAGACATTTTTTAAGGAACCAAATGTACCTCGAATTGGGGCCATAGTAGTAGGTGAGGGTATATAAAACTCCATACAGTTTACAAACTATAATGAGAAAGTGCCCTTATGGATCAGCATCTATCAAGATCTTTTCATTAGCAGTATGATATATCAATGAATCCGGAGTGCCACTTCACAGGTCTTCTTAAAACAAGAAATTGATTCAATAAACAGGTATAATTTTGTATGTATAAACCAAATTAGTCTCCTGCAGGAGCAGAAGTTTTGCATTTATGCGATTTATTGAATGGAGAAAAAGCAACAGGCACTGTAAAGGAAGAAAAGAGGAAAGAAGTAAAAATAAAGAAAACGGGAAGAAAGAAAAGATTTATAAAATGTACTTGCTCATACAGGACCCTCAAGGGTAAAAGCGGTTAGCAGTGGTTGCGATATAAACCTTGGTGTTAGTCTCTGGAGAAAAGGAAAGCACTTTTAATGGTGGGAGGGTTACAAATGGGAGTCAGCCAGGTACTGAATAGTAAACCAGGTGTGTGTGGGGAATTACCCAGGCATCTAAAAAAAAAAGGGGGGAGGGAGTGTTAAAGGGGAGAAAAATTCAGGAGGGTAGGAAGGAGAAGGGGGAGAGAGAGAAGCAGAAATATATCAGATGAAGAAACGTATGTACAACATAGGTAATACAGTGCTACAGAAAGAGACAAAGCTATATAAATCGGTAATATCAGATTGTCTTATAAACATCAAACAATAAACAAAGTGCAAACCTCATACCAATTTCTATATGAGAATAAAAGTGGAGGGGGTAAAAGAGGAAGGTACGCAGATGCAGGGGGATAGGAAGGAGAAGAGAGAAATATTAAACAAAAGAAGAGGGGAAGGGGTGGGAACAAGGCATTTAAATAGAGTGACTAAATATGCAGAAAATAACTATTGTCGAACAAGACTCAGCATAAACATAAAAGGTTGCCTAACAACCTATAATAAGAGCAATACGTAAATAAAATGAGACAGCAGTAATACAAAGCCTAATAGACTTCCCTGTGGGAGCAAATATGTTAAGCAAAACACACATAATAACTAGTAAGCACAAACCAATATAATAAGTAAATTAGCTTGTTTAGGTGGCAACATACAGTATGTAAGTCAGAGAAGCGTATAATAAAGTAGTTTGCCACATACCACTCAGTAGGAAAGATCAGGAGATTTAAAGGGACAGTCTAGTCAAAATTAAACTTTCATTATTCAGATAGGACTTGTAATTTTAATCAACTTTCCAATTTACTTTTATCATCAAATTTGCTTTGTTTTCTTGGAATTCTTAGTTGAAACTAAACCTAGGATGGCTCATATGCTAATTTCTAAGCCCTTGAGGGCTGCCTCTTATCACATGTTTTTTAAATTGCTTTTCACAACAAGAGGCTATGGGCCATATAGAAAAAACTGTGTTCATGCACAGGGAGTTATTTAAGAGTTAACACAACACAATGCTAAGTGCAAGTCAATAGATTGTATATAGTCACAGTCATGTGATCAGGGGGCTGTCAGAAGGTTCTTAGATACAAGGTAATCACAGAGTTAAAAAGTATATTAATATAACTGTGTTGGTTGTGCAAAACTGGTGAATGGGTAATAAAGGGATTATCTATCTTTTAAAACAATAACAATTCTATTGTAGACTGTCCCTTTAACAACCACAAATGTGCAGTTCCCAACAGGTAAAGGGAGACCTTGAGAACTGTACATGTTACTCGGAGCCTAATTCTCACCCCTTCCTCTGAGGTGTAGGTTCCCAATTTAGTGCAGTAGCTCTAAGTGAATTTAGCAGATGCTGTTTCTAGGTACTGGTACTAGAGGAATGTTCCATAACTTTAACATGTTTAATCCCTGCATGATTTTGGTAATAGCATGGGCTTGGTTATGCTTGGTCACTAGCAATTTATTTGGAAAGCCTCACCTGTATTGTATATTGTTGATCCCCCAGGACACGCATGCTCTCTGTGAAGATTCTCATGTGATGTAAGTCAGGGCCCGAAAGGCCACTGTCTCCTAGAACTTTACTCCTGGCTCCTAACTTTTTGGGTTATTTACCATAGATCTATATACAGATACCACTGTCTGGCTCGTAAAAGTATGTCTGGCTACTAAATATTTTTACGGGCTGCTAGATTTTAAACAGATTTGTCAAAGGTACATGATGACAAGTCTGCCAAATTCTTTTTATCTTTATATTTATCTGGGATATTGGGTTTTTGGAGAACAGCTCGCTGCAATCTTTCTCAATCTTTTTAGACATAAAAATTAAAGCAAACGATTACATTGCATGGCTGCTCAAAAGGGAGGTCCATAGGAAGAATTTCATCACTACCGCTATTACGAAGGCATTAGCTGCTTTTCCGCCTTTAAACAAGCTTTACCTTCTACAAGTAATGTATAATCTGATCCCGAGGATACTGAAGTATTTGCAGACGATGAGTTCTCCTTTAGAGTGAGACTCCTTCAACTGCTATAGAATTCCTCCTTTTTATTTAATGTTAAACATATTTGTTCTCTTCTAAAAGAGGTCTTGGTTGCTTTAGGGATTGAAGAAACTAAACCTTCTGATGATAAACCTTGTAATCATTTAAATTCAGTTTTTAAAACTGCTGTCAATCTCCCTAGTACCGGATGCTGTCTCTGACATGATTGCTAAGAAATGGTCAAAACCAGGTATATCTTTTAATCCTTCTACAAGGTTAAAAAAACTTTATCCTTTACCTACTGCTAATCTAGAATTATGGGAGCCATTTCCACTAAACTTACTAAAATTCCTTTAGATGACAATACTTCTTTTAAGGACCCTTTGGACATAAAACTAGAATCTTTTCCAAGAAGTGCTTTTTTTTATATACTGGTTATATAGTCAGACCAGCTATATCTATTGCTTATGTAGCTGCTTCTACTAACTGGTTATCCAGTCTTGCATAGCAGTTTTCTGATGACCCTGAAGGCTCTAATCTACTAAATCTACTTCAATAATTTTATTTGTGATGCTGTATTTGATATTATGAAAATCAATTTTCAAAGCATGCCTTTAGCTATTCTTAAAGGGACAGTCTAGCCCAGAACAAACTTTCATTATTCAGATAGGGCATGCAATTTTAAACAATTTTTCAATTTACTTATATCAACAATTTTTCTTTGTTCTCTTGGTATTCATAGTTAAAAGCTAAACCTAGGAGGTTCATATGCTAATTTCTAAGCCCTTGAAGGCTGCCTCTTACCCCAGGGCATTTTGATAGTTACCACTAGAGGGTATTAGTTCATGTGTTTCATATTGATAACTCTGTGCTCACGTACGTGGAGTTTCTAGGAGCCAGCCCTGATTGGCTAAAATGCAAGCCTGTCAAAAGAACTGAAATAAGGGTACAGTCTGCAGAGGCTTAGATACAAGATAATCACAGAGGTAAAAAGTGTATTAATATAATTGTGTTGGTTATGCAAAACTAGGGAATGGGTAAAAAAGGGATTATCTATCTTTTAAAACAATAAATATTCTGGTGTAGACTATCCCTTTAACAGGAGGACTCTATGGCTTAATCCTGGAATGCTGTTATCTAAAACTTGATTTATTTCTCTTTCCTTTCAAGGAAAGAAATTGTTTGGGTCTGATTTTGTATTCTATTATTTCTATTACTGGAGGTAAAGGAGTTTTTGTTCCTCAAGACAAGAAGTCAAAAGTAAAATGTAAAGCTCCTATTCATCTTTGTTCCTTTCAACAGATTAAAGAACAGAAAACTGACTCCTCGGCTAAACAAAGCTCTTCCTGGTTCAGTCTGGATATCCAATGCAAAATGTAGCAAAACCAAACAGAATAGCAAATCTGTTCCAGCCTCCAAAACTGCATGAAGGTACGGCCCCCAATCTGCTATTACTGGTAGGGGACAGATTAAACCTATTTTAGGGGGTTTGGTTTTATTCTGTCCCAGATCCCTGGGTTCAGAGTATTATTTCTCAGGGATATCGAATTGGTTTCAAAACAAGGCCTCCCAGAGGAAGTTTTTTTCTGTCCCATATCCCAAAGAATCCCATAAAAGCTCAAGCTTTTCTTCAATCTGTCTCAGATCTGGAAGATATTTGAGTAATTGTTCCAGTTCCTTTGCAGGAGCAGGGGGGGGGGTGATTTTATTCAAATCTCTTCATTATTTCAAAGAAGGAAGACCTGGATCTGAAAACTCTAAACAAATTTGTAAGAATACCGTTTTTCAAAATGCAAACTATCAGGACTATTCTTCCTTTTTTTTTTTTTTTTTTTTTTTTTTACAAGGTCACTATATGTCCATGATATATTTAAAGGATGCTTACACCTTCATATTCCAATTCACTCAGAACATCAGCAGTTTCTGTGGTTTATCTTTATGGTAAAGCATTATCAAGTTGTTGCTTTTCCATTTGGTCTAGCTATGGCTCCAAGAATATTTACCAAGCTTCTGGGTGCCCCTGTGTCTGTAATCAGAACTCAGGGTATAACCAGGACAATATCTTGGTACTAGCGCAATCTTCATTTAGCAGAATTTCACACAAAAAAATTATTTCTTCAAAGACCTGGTTGGATGATCAATTTACCAAATTGTTTTTTGATTCCTCAGACTAAAGTTACTTTTTAGGTTTCCAAATAGATTCAGTGTCCATGAATCTTTCTTTAACAGAGCAAAGACAAATAAAATTGATATCAGCCTGTCTGAACCAACAGTATCTTTTTATTTCATTTGGTGACTTTGTGTATGGAAGTTCTAGGTCTCATTATTGCAGCTTCAGAGTCAATTCCATTTGCTTGATTTCACATGAGGCCTCTTTAGCTTTGTATGCTACGTCAATGGTGCAGGGACCATACTCGGATATCTCAAATGATATCCTTAGATTCCAACACAAACCAGTCTCTACTTTTTGGCTAAATCATCAGTCTATTATTCAGGAGGCTTCTTTTGCTCGTCCTACCTTTCATTTTGGGAAGCCGTTTGGGGGACTCTTAACTACACAGGGAGTTTGGGATCCTCCTCGGGAGGCGAGATTACCAATTAATATTCTTAAACTCTGTGCACTTTTCTGGGCCCTTCAAGCTTGGCCTCTGTTGAAAATGGAGTCTTATCTCTGTTTCCAAACAGACAATGTTACAGCAGTAGCTTAAGTCAACCATCAAGGGGGTGCTCACAGTTCCCTAGCAATGATGGAGGTGTCTCAAATTCTCTCTTGGGCAGAAGTAAATTCTTGCCTAATAACTGCAATTCACATCCTAGGAGTGGGAAGCAGACTTCTTCAGTCATCAGTATCTACATCCAGGAGAGTGGTCTCTTCATCAGGATGTGTTCTACCTGATCGTGGATCTTTGGGGCCTACCAGAAATAGATCTGGTTGCCTCTCGTTTGAACAGCAAACACCCCAAGTATTTTGCGAGGTCCAGGGTTCTTCAGGCAGAGGTAGTGGATGCTCTAGTAGTTCCTTGGTCATTCCAGCTTGCTTATCCGTTTCCTCCTCTGGTTATATTTTACAGAATGATTTCCAAGATAAAGCTTGAACAGTCATTTGTAATCCTGAATTGCCCCAGCACGACCTCGCAGGATTTGATATGTGGATCTGGTTTGCATTTCCAGTTGCCCACCTTGGCCTCTCCCTCTAAGGTCAGACCTTCTATCTCAAGGTCCCTTCTTTTATTCAGATCTAAAGTCTGTAATGTTGATGGCATGGAAATTGAATGCCTAATTCTGAGACAGAGGTTTCTCAGATTCTGTGATTAACACTCTGGTTCAGGCTCGCAAGCCTGTTTCTAGGAAAATGTATTATAAAGTTTGGAAAACTTACATTTATTGGTGTATAGACAATGATTTTTCCTGGCATTCTTTTAAAATTCAGTTTTTGCAGAATGGTTTAGATAAGGGTTTATCTACCACATCTATAAAAGGACATGTTTTGGCCCTTCTGTATTATTTTACAGGAAGATTGCTAATATTCATAATATGATATTCATTGTTTCTTTCAGGCTCTAGTCTGAATTACACCTGTTATTAGACCTATTCCTCCCCCTTGGAATCTTAACCTAGTGTTAAGGGTTTTGTATGCTTCTCCTTTTGAGCCCATGCATAAATTGGACATTAAACTTCTTCTATTGAAAAGTGTTGTTTCTTTTGGCAATCTCTTCTGCTAGAAGAGTTTTTGAGTTGTCTACTATCTTGTGGGTCTCCTTATCTGATATTTCATCAGGATAAGGCTGTTTTGCAGACTCCATTAAATTATTTGCCTAAAGTTGTTCATTCACGCAACATTAGTAGGGAATTTGTTGTTCCCTCTTTGTGTCCTGATCCTAAGAATACTTTTGAAAGGTCTTTACATTTTTTGGCTGTTGTTAGAGCATTAAAATATCATGCTGATGCTACTAACGATTTTAGACAATCTTCTAGTCTGTTTGTTCTTTTTTTCTGGCCCTAGAAAGGGTCAGAAGGCCTCTGCTATTTCTTTAGCCTTCTGGTTGAGACTTCTGATTCACAGAGCTTATTTGGAGGCAGGTCAGCCTCTGCCTCTGAGAATTACAGCTCATCCTACTAGATCAGTTGCCATTCTTGGGCTTTCTAGAATGATTTATTTTACGCACTTTTTTTCCTGCTCCTTTGTAGCTCTTATTCCTTTTTAACCTCACTGCTTGGCTACACTTTAGACTGACGTATGTGTGGTAGGAATGTACCCATATGTAATGGAATGTGGACTCTCGACACCATGAAAGAAATTAATTTATCAGGTAAGCATAACTTGTGTTTTTATGCAATATTCATATTTTATAAAGTGTTTGTGTTTTTTTTTTTGTAAATATTTCACATTCCAATGTTCTTCACATAAGGGAATATGTTCTTTGAATTTTAAATAGATATTTCTATATATATCTGTATATATCGATATATATATATATATATATATATATATATATATATATATATATATATATATATATATATGTATTGATACATATTTTACCAAAAATCCATCAGATATACATATAAATATGTATTTATGAATAAATAGAACATATTCTGCTATGTGAAGAACATTGAATGTGAAATATTAATATTTAATGTCGAATTAGTGCACTTGGTTAAACACAATAGGGTTTGCGCACGAGAAAGAGTGTTCACTTTTTCCCCCACTTTTTGCGCTCCATTGAAGTCTATGGGAGAAAACGTTAACAAAATCTCTATTTCTCCAACATAGGTGTGTCCGGTCCACGGCGTCATCCTTACTTGTGGGATATTCTCTTCCCCAACAGGAAAGCTGGTCACATGATCCCTCCTAGGCTCCGCCTACCCCAGTCATTCTCTTTGCCGTTGTACAGGCAACATCTCCACGGAGATGGCTTAGAGTTTTTTAGTGTTTAACTGTAGTTTTTATTATTCAATCAAGAGTTTGTTATTTTAAAATAGTGCTGGTATGTACTATTTACTCAGAAACAGAAAAGAGATGAAGATTTCTGTTTGTATGAGGAAAATGATTTTAGCACCGTAACTAAAATCCATGGCTGTTCCACACAGGACTGTTGAGAGCAATTAACTTCAGTTGGGGGAACAGTGTGCAGTCTCTTACTGCTTGAGGTATGACACATTCTAACAAGACGATGTAATGCTGGAAGCTGTCATTTTCCCTATGGGATCCGGTAAGCCATGTTTATTAAGATAGTAAATAAGGGCTTCACAAGGGCTTATTAAGACTGTAGACTTTTTCTGGGCTAAATCGATTCATTATTAACACATATTTAGCCTTGAGGAATCATTTATTCTGGGTATTTTGATATGATTATATCGGCAGGCACTGTTTTAGACACCTTATTCTTTAGGGGCTTTCCCTAATCATAGTCAGAGCCTCATTTTCGCGCCGGTATGGCGCACTTGTTTTTGAGGACAGCATGGCATGCAGCTGCATGTGTGTGGAGCTCTGATACATAGAAAAGTCTTTCTGAAGGCATCATTTGGTATCGTATTCCCCTTTGGGCTTGGTTGGGTCTCAGCAAAGCAGATTCCAGGGACTGTAAAGGGGTTAAATATAAAAACGGCTCCGGTTCCGTTATTTTAAGGGTTAAAGCTTCCAAATTTGGTGTGCAATACTTTTAAGGCTTTAAGACACTGTGGTGAAATTTTGGTGAATTTTGAACAATTCCTTCATACTTTTTCGCAATCAGTAATAAAGTGTGTTTAGTTTAAAATTTAAAGTGACAGTAACGGTTTTATTTTAAAACGTTTTTTGTGCTTTGTTATCAAGTTTATGCCTGTTTAACATGTCTGAACTACCAGATAGATTGTGTTCTGACTGTGGGGAAACCAAGGTTCCTTCTCATTTAACTATATGTATTTTATGTCATAAAAAAAAAAAAAAAAAAAAAAAAAATTAGTAAAAATGATGCCCAAGATGATTCCTCAAGTGAGGGGAGTAAGCATGGTACTGCATCATCCCCTCCTTCGTCTACTCCAGTCTTGCCCATACAGGAGGCCCCTAGTACATCTAGTGCGCCAATACTCCTTACTATGCAACATTTAACGGCTGTAATGGATAATTCTATCAAAAACATTTTAGCCAATATGCCCACTTATCAGCGAAAGCGCGACTGCTCTGTTTTAGAAAATTCTGTAGAGCATGAGAACGCTGATGATATGGTTTCTGAAGGGCCCCTACACCAGTCTGAGGGGGCCAGGGAGGTTTTGTTTGAGGGAGAAATTTCAGATTCAGGAAACATTTCTCAACAAGCTGAACCTGATGTGATTACTTTTAAATTTAAGTTGGAACATCTCCGCGCTCTGCTTAAGGAGGTGTTATCCAATTTGGATGATTGTGATTATCTGGTCATTCCAGAACCATTATGTAAAATGGAAAAGTTCTTAGTGGCCCCAGGGCCCCCCGAAGCTTTTCCTATATCCAAGCGGGTGGCGTACATTGTTAGTAAAGAATGGGACAGGCCCGGTATACCTTTAGTACCTCCCCCCATATTTAAAAAATTGTTTTCCTATAGTCGACCCCAGAAAGGACTGATGGCAGACAGTCCCCAAGGTCGAGGGGGCGGTTTCTACTCTACACAAGCGCGCCACTATACCATAGAAGATAGTTGTGCTTTCCAAGATCCTATGGATAAAAAATTAGAAGGTCTGCTAAAAAAGATGTTTGTTCAGCAAGGTTCCCTTCTACAACCAATTGCATGCATTGTCCCTGTCACTGCAGCCGCGTGTTTCTAGTTTGATGAGCTAGGAAAGGCGATTATTAGTAATTCTTCTTCTTATGAGGAGATTACGGACAGAATTCGTGCTCTTAAATTGGCTAATTCTTTCACCCTAGACGCCACCTTGCAATTGGCTAGGTTAGCGGCGAAAAAATTCTGGGTTTGCTATTGTGGCGCAGAGCGCTTTGGTTAAAATCTTGGGCAGCGGATGAGTCTTCCAAGAACAATTGCTTGACATTCCTTTCAAGGGGAAAACACTCTTTGGCCCTGACTTGAAAGAGATTATCTCTGATATCACTGGGGGCAAGGGCCACGCCCTTCCTCAGGATAGGTCTTTTCAACCTAAGTTTCGTCCCTTTCGCAGAAACGGATCAGCCCCAAGGGCTACGTCCTCTAAGCAGGAAGGTAATACTTCTCAAGCCAATCCAGCCTGGAGACCTATGCAAGGCTGGAACAAAGGAAAGCAGGCCAGGAAACCTGCCACTGCTACCAAGACAGCATGAAATGCGGGCCCCCGATCCGGGACCGGATCTGGTGGGGGGCAGACTCTCTCTCTTCGCTCAGGCTTGGGCAAGAGATGTTCTGGATCCTTGGGCGCTAGAAATAGTCTCCCAAGGTTATTCTCTGGAGTTCAAGGGGCTTCCTCCAAGGGGGAGGTTCCACAGGTCTCAGTTGTCTTCAGACCACATAAGAAGACAGGCATTCTTACATTGGGTAGAAGACCTGCTAAAAATGGGAGTGATTCATCCTGTTCCATTAGGAGAACAAGGGATGGGGTTCTACTCCAATCTGTTCATAGTTCCCAAAAAAGAGGGAACGTTCAGACCAATCTTAGATCTCAAGATCTTGAACAAGTTTCTCAAGGTTCCATCGTTCAAGATGGAAACCATTCGAACACTTCTTCCTTCCATCCAGGAAGGTCAATTCATGACCAAGGTGGATTTCAAGGATGCGTATCTACATATTCCTATCCACAAGGAACATCATCGGTTCCTAAGGTTTGCATTCCTGGACAAGCATTTCCAGTTCGTGGCGTTTTCTTTCGGATTAGCCACTGCTCCTAGGATTTTCTCATAGGTACTAGGGTCCCTTCTGGCGGTGCTAAGACCAAGGGGCATTGCTGTAGTACCTTACTTGGACGACATTCTGATTCGAGCGTCGTCCCTTCCTCAAGTAAAGGCTCACACGGACATTGTCCTGGCCTTTCTCAGATCTCACGGATGCAAAGTGAACGTGGAAAAGAGTTCTCTATCTCCGTCAACGAGGGTTCCCTTCTTGGGAACTATAATAGACTCCTTAGAAATGAGGATTTTTCTGACAGAAGCCAGAAAAACAAAACTTCTAGACTCTTGTCGGATACTTCATTCCGTTCCTCTTCCTTCCATAGCACAGTGCATGGAAGTGATAGGTTTGATGGTAGCGGCAATGGACATAGTTCCTTTTGTGCGCATTCATCTAAGACCATTACAATTGTTCATGCTCAGTCAGTGGAATGGGGACTATTCAGACTTGTCTCCGAAGATACAAGTAAATCAGAGGACCAGAGACTCATTCCGTTGGTGGCTGTCCCTGGACAACCTGTCACAAGGGATGACCTTCCGCAGACCAGAGTGGGTCATTGTCACGACCGACGCCAGTCTGATGGGCTGGGGCGCGGTCTGGGGATCCCTGAAAGCTCAGGGTCTTTGGTCTCGGGTAGAATCTCTTCTACCGATAAATATTCTGGAACTGAGAGCGATATTCAATGCTCTCAAAGCTTGGCCTCAGCTAGCGAGGGCCAAGTTCATACATCAACCATCAGGGGGGAACAAGGAGTTCCCTAGCGATGGAAGAAGTGACCAAAATCATTCTATGGGCGGAGTCTCACTCCTGCCACCTGTCTGCTATCCACGTCCCAGGAGTGGAAAATTGGGAAGCGGATTTTCTGAGTCGTCAGACATTGCATCCGGGGGAGTGGGAACTCCATCCGGAAATCTTTGCCCAAGTCACTCAACCGTGGGGCATTCCAGACATGGATCTGATGGCCTCTCGTCAGAACTTCAGAGTTCCTTACTACGGGTACAGATCCAGGGATCCCAAGGCGGCTCTAGTGGATGCACTAGTAGCACCTTGGACCTTCAAACTAGCTTATGTGTTCCCGCCGTTTCCTCTCATCCCCAGGCTGGTAGCCAGGATCAATCAGGAGAGGGCGTCGGTGATTTTGATAGCTCCTGCGTGGCCACGCAGGACTTGGTATGCAGATCTGGTGAATATGTCATCGGCTCCACCATGGAAGCTACCTTTGAGACGAGACCTTCTTGTTCTAGGTCCGTTCGACCCACTCCAGCTGACTGCTTGGAGATTGAACGCTTGATCTTATCAAAGCGAGGGTTCTCAGATTCTGTTATTAATACTCTTGTTCAGGCCTGAAAGCCTGTAACCAGAAAAATTACCACATAATTTGGTATATCTGTTGGTGTGAATCTGCAGGATTCCCTTGGGACAAGGTTAAGAGTCTATCCTTCCTTCGAGAAGGATTGGAAAAAGGATTATCTGCAAGTTCCTTGATGGGACAGATTTCTGCCTTGTCTGTGTTACTTCACAAAAAGCTGGCAGCTGTGCCAGATGTTCTAGCCTTTGTTCAGGCTCTGGTTAGAATCAAGCCTGTTTACAAAATTTTGACTCCTCCTTGGAGTCTCAACCTAGTTCTTTCAGTTCTTCAGGGGGTTCCGTTTGAACCCTTACATTCCGTTGATATTAAGTTATTATCTTGGAAAGTTTTGTTTTTGGTTGCAATTTCTTCTGCTAGAAGAGTTTCAGAATTATCTGCTCTGCAGTGTTCTTCTCCTTATCTGGTGTTCCATGCAGATAAGGTGGTTTTGCGTACTAAACCTGGTTTTCTTCCAAAAGTTGTTTCTAACAAAAACATTAACCAGGAGATAGTTGTGCCTTCTTTGTGTCCTAATCCGGTTTCAAAGAAGGAACGTTTGTTGCACAACTTGGATGTAGTTCGTGCTCTCAAATTTTACTTAGCAGCTACTAAGGATTTCAGACAAACTTCGTCTTTGTTTGTTGTTTATTCTGGTAAACGGAGAGGTCAAAAAGCAACTTCTACCTCTCTCTCCTTCTGGATTAAAAGCATTATCCGATTGGCTTATGAGACTGCCGGACGGCAGCCTCCTGAAAGAATCACAGCTCACTCCACTAGGGCTGTGGCTTCACAATGGGCCTTCAAGAACGAGGCTTCTGTTGATCAGATATGTAAGGCAGCGACTTGGTCTTCACTGCACACTTTTTCTAAATTTTACAACTTTGATACTTTTGCTTCTTCTGAGGCTATTTTTGGGAGAAAGGTTTTGCAAGCCGTGGTGCCTTCCATTTAGGTGACCTGATTTGCTCCCTCCCTTCATCCGTGTCCTAAAGCTTTGGTATTGGTTCCCACAAGTAAGGATGACGCCGTGGACCGGACACACCTATGTTGGAGAAAACAGAATTTATGTTTACCTGATAAATTACTTTCTCCAACGGTGTGTCCGGTCCACGGCCCGCCCTGGTTTTTTTAATCAGGTCTGATAATTTATTTTCTTTAACTACAGTCACCACGGTAACATATGGTTTCTCCTATGCAAATATTCCTCCTTAACGTCGGTCGAATGACTGGGGTAGGCGGAGCCTAGGAGGGATCATGTGACCAGCTTTCCTGTTGGGGAAGAGAATATCCCACAAGTAAGGATGACGCCGTGGACCGGACACACCGTTGGAGAAAGTAATTTATCAGGTAAACATAAATTCTGTTATTCCAAGTTTGGCTTTTTGCGTGTGTCAGGTAAGAGTGCTAGCGAAAACTTTTTACTTTCAGCTTTTAATGCGCGTGTCCGACACGTGCAAAAAGCCAAACTTTTAGCATAGTTAACGCTCGAGCGGGATTGATAAATAGCCCTCCACTCGTAATCTGGCACATAGAGTGAGCTCAGGAGCTGCAGTTCTCGTGAGCTCCAAGGTGGAACAAGGCCGGGGATTAGAAGCTATGCAAATCATAATTTGCTCACTGACCATGTCCAACTTAGATCAGCAGAGCTGCTAATATAAATTACTTTAGCAATTTATTGCAAAGATCACTCCTTTGCAATAAATATTGCAATAAGAAAATCTAACACAATTTAAGGCCTTTTTAAAAAGCCACTCATATGTCTATAAAACAGCAGATACATCTTCTCGGTAACATTTAAATGACAAACTGCTTGAAAACCGAAGCTCTGCACAGCAATAACGTTTTGCTTAATAACTGCTTCAACATCCTAGCTGTGCTTAGCAATAACCTTTCCCCTGGAGACTGTTTTAAAACATATGCTTTCCAGTTATGTAGCCTACGTTTTCCTGGCTATTGCAATACAATCAGATCTAATGCCTTCATTTTGTTTTGTGTTATTTTTATTTTTTTTATTTTTATTATACTGCATATTAGCCAAGCCTGTCTTTAATGACTTATGAATAAACATTAGAAACATAAACGGCGTATTAACAAAGACCTGTGGGTGGAGACATGTTTTTTGCATGGGTCAGTGGGGAGCGCCGTATCCTAATTTTAATGTTATTTTCATTTAACATCTCAGCATTTTTATTTTCCACAGGTTAATTTTAATATAACATAGTGCATCAGCAGCAATATCGCCTGTAAAATAAGTTAGTTTTAGGGCGAGAGATTAAATTTAGATTTTGGGGATTAGGTGACAGAAAGATGATTAAATATTTCTGACAAGGAGGCAGTGTTGGCAGCACTACTGCGAAAAAATTCATTCATAGCAGTAATGTTATCCAACACTTCTGTGCCTGCCATATTGCTGTCCTGGCACCATCTTTTCTGGCCATTTATTATGGAGGAGAACCTGGCAGCTTAGCTAATGTCTCCATAATACATTTTCCTGTACAGGCCAGATTTCCAAACAATTTAAAAGGCCATAATAGTTGAAAATGTACATGCTGTTATTCTTTAGCGCATGTCATTTTTCGACTTATCGACCCTGCACTACTGTGTGTTTAACCCCTGTGCACCACTTGTAATCTAGCCCATAGTTTGTTAGCATGTCATATACTTTCAGAAACTGTAATTTTAGTTTGTAGAAATTAGCAAAAATAAGAAAATGCTGCAATTTAGAATACAGTACAGGTACAAAATAATTGATCCAAACTGCTTGTGGCTGGAAAGGGCTTGGATTTCAGATTAGTTTGGGATTTGGAATATTTGCCTCTGTAAAATGGGACAGTTTGGAGTGGGGATGGTACCCAGTATAAACAACATTATCTTATGTAATTTAGGTAATATTTACAGAAAGATAGTATAATAGTTCTTGCTTTAAATACATTTTGACTAACATTTGCATGTTAAAACACAAAACCCAAACCAAAGACACAGCCAGACAGGCGAGGGAAAAAACTGTAAATTTGAATCCTTATTTTTTAAATATTAAAGAGACAGTAAAATCGTAATTAAACTTTCATGATCCAGATAGAGCATGTGATTTAAAACAACTTTCCAGTTTACTTCTATTATCATTTTGCTTTGTTCTTTTGATAACCTTTGTTAAAGAGGAAATCTAGGTAGGCTGATAGGAGCTCAGAAGCGTGTGCTCGTCTCTATGGCAACACTGCTGCCAGATGGCGCGAGACGCGTGCATGCTCCTGAACTCACCTAAGCTTACTTTTTAACAAAGGATACCAAGAGAACTAAGCAAAATTGACAACAAAAGATATTAGAAAGCCGTTTAAAATCTCATGCTCTATCCAATCCTTTGAAGTTTTATTTTGACTTTACTGTCCCTTTAATGAAAAGTTCTTTTTTTTTATTCCGGATTTCGGGGTCTGTACCTGAAATTGAAAATCTTGCACTGATGCAGAAAGCAAGTAGGAAGGAAATACCTAACCATAAATATTAGGTACATTTAAAAACTGCACAAAAATCTGATTTCATGTGAGGATTTTTACAGTTGTCAGCGTCTCCCAAAAGTGTATTTACAGAATCAAGAATTTTTGAGCCGTGACAACAACAACAAAACAATTTGAGGCTATCAATTTCTGTCAGATGATTATTATAACAACAACAGTGTTCTCCATAGAAAGTGTTGCCAACTGGGTAGCATTATCAAGTAACCTGGTAGGTGTAATGTAATACTTTTCAGGTATTTATAGATGTTAACCTATCCAAAACACAAATTGATTGCATAATTTGACAACAAACATTGAGCAAAATGTAATCTTAGCGTAATATTGCCTTCGATTTTAGCTGGGTGGTCAGTAAAATCAGCTGGGTGGTGTGCGCATTAAATATGGTCAAAAGTATGTGGACACTGCAACTGATTGAGTTCTGGTTTTTCACCCATTGCTAACAGGTACATATAATCAAGCGCAAAGCTATGAATCCTCCATAGACAAACATTGGCAATGCCGGAGTGCTTAGTGACTTTAAACGTAGCACTGTCATAGTATGCCACTTTTGCCACAAGTCAGTTTGTGAAATTTCTGTCCTACTAGATCTGTCCCTGTCAACTGTAAGTGCTATTATTGTGAGGTGGAAGCATCTAGGAGTAATAACATCCCAACCACAAAGTTGTAGACCAGGCAAAACTAACAGGGGCCGCTGAGTGCTGAAGCCCGTAGTGCATAAAAATCACCTATCATCTGTCGCATCACTCACTACCAAACTGCCTCTGGAAACAACAACAGCAATACAAGAACTGACCTTCCGGAGCTTCAAGATATGGGTTTCCCTGGCAAAGTAGCTATACACAAGCCGCACACATGCACAATACCAAGCTTTAGCTGGACTCGAGCAGTGGAAACATGTTTACTGGAGTGATGAATCACGATTTACTATCTGGAAGTCTGCTGGAAAAATTTGGGAGGGGGAAAAGCCCGGTGAATGCTCTTCATTGGAATGCATAGGGCCTACTGTAGAGTTTGGAGGAGGGATAATGGTCTGGTGTTGTCTTTTAGAATTTTGGCTAGGCCTCTTGGTTCCAGTCAAGAATCCTCGTAATGCTACAGGCTACAAAAACATTTTAGAGAATTGGGTGGTTCTAACTTTGTGGCGCTCTCCTGTTGCAGCATGACTGTGCACAAAGTGAGGTCAATGAATACACGGTTTAATGAGTTTGGTGTGGCAGAGCTCATGTTGCCTGCACAGAGCCCTCACCTTGATTAATTGGAACGTTGATGGCGAGCCATACATTCTTGACCAACATCAGTGCCTGACCTCACAAATACACATTTGGCTATAGGGGCACAAAACTTACCACAGACACACTTTAACATCTTGTGGTAAGCCTTCCCAGAAGAGTTGCTGCTGTTATAGGCACATGGGGGCGGGACACTCCATATTAATGTCTATGGTTCTGGAATGCTGTGGTCAGGTGTCCACATACTTTTTGGCCATATAGTGTATTTGTATATTCACATGGTAATAAGGGCTTTTTATAGTCACAAGACCAATGTTTTGTGGTATGTGCCATTGTTCTTACAATCACCTTGGGCTTTATGTCCACCTGCATATTTTGTTCAGTTTGCATATATGATGTATGAGTGCTAATTTAAAAAAAAGAAGACTCTCCATTAGGGCCCAGAAAAACCTTAAAATTAAGAACCCCTTATTTGAAGGAGGGGAATCACTGATTTCAAATGAGTGTTATTGGGGGGTACATTGCCATGCTATCTTACATTACAGTATGTATTTAATTTCCAAAGTTTCATAGTATTGCCAATATTCCAGGTCAAGTTGTTTTGACTTTTCTTTCAGATCTTAAAGGGGTAGGAAAGTCAAAATTAAACGTGTTTGGTTCAGATAGAACATGTGATTTTAAGACACTTTTAAATTCACTTCTATTTTCAAATGTGCTTCGTTCTCTTGGTATCCCTTGTTGAAAAAAACATTATGCACATATCATACACTAGTTGGAGCTAGATGCTAATTGGTGCCTGCACACATTTGTCTCTTGTGATTGGCTAACTTGATGTGATCAGCTAGCTGTCAGTAGTGCAATGCTGTTCCTTCAGCAAATGATAATAGGAGAATTAAGCAAATTTGATAATAGAAAAAAATTGGAAAGTTGTTTAAAATTGTATGTTTGTTTTTGTTTTTAAGATTTTTTTTTAATTTATATTACAGAATAAATTAAATACAATATAACAACATAGTGATAGTAGGAGACACTCCGAAAATACAAGGAGAAAAAAAAAACACGCAGTAAGCAGGGTACATGATCACTGTTACTATTACACCAAATTTTGATACCTGGCCTATTACAGCTAAGCCAAACTAGTATATGGAATTTGTTCCTACTAATCCTAGAACATAAATACTGAAAGAGAAAAAAAAAGAAATAAAAAAAAAAAAAAAAGATGAATAATAACGGGGAGCCCCCCGCTCTCCACCTCCACCATTCTCCTCCCTATGCCCAGCTAACCTTTGAAGTGCTCCGCTACTCCAATGCTATACTCTTCACTATATCTCTCTAGAATTAGTGATCCATGTAGCTGGGAAGATATCTAGTAAGACTAATTCTGTGAAACTCGTAGAGAACAAAAATGAAGAAAGAATCAGTTTTTGGACAGTAGAAGGGTATGCCTTAATGAAAGGGAGCCATCCCAACTAAAAGTTTTTAATTCTTTTCTCCAAGGCATCCTGCAAATGATATGATTCAAAAACTATTTGGTCTTGAATGCCCCTAAGAACCAAAGCAATACCTGGGGCCCTGTCGGCTTTCCAATTTTTTAATATGAGGTGTCTGGCTATCAAAATGATGGTGTTTAAAGTGGGTATTCAATGGCTGTATCTAGAGTTCAGAATGACAATTAAAAAAAAAAAAAATCTAATGAAAGCGAGACAGTCATTTTATACCGATAATTGAACCAATATATAATTTTCAACCATAATTGGTTGATTTTGGGACAAAACCAGAACACCAGGTCGTCTTTGACATTACCACAGCAAGGGCAACCACTAGGCTTTGTAAGATAGAATTTAGATATTTTGAATGTAGATAAATAAAAGTCATTAATAAGCTACATGTGTGATACTTTCCAGCTCATAGAAATTTTACACTTGCTGAGAGTAGTAAAGCTTTGTTTAATCTTTTCATGGTCTTTTGAAGGGATAAATGATAACCAAATATTGCAGATCTTATCCAGATATAGTAAACTTTGCTTTGTCAGCATAATGTCATACAACAAAGAAATTGAAGCGTCACCAGCCCTGAATTTCTGTAGACAGAGTTTGATATCAGACCATGTAACTGAAGGTGGGAAAAGCCACTTCTGTGAGGATATGTAATGTCGTATTTGGAAATATGCAAACATATTTGACCTTGTTATGTCATAATGGTTCAAAAGTGATTCCGCAGAACGTATATGATAGTTTTCATCCAATAGTTGCTTCACTGAACTTAAACCTTTTTCAGCCCAAGATTTGAATACTTTTTGATTGATACCTGGAGTAAATTGTAGATGACCAATTATAGGTAGAAATCAATGCCCAGACAGGCACAAAGCTTATGCCATGCTAGCACTATGTTCTTAAATGAAATAAGGAAAGCAACATTCAAAGGCAACTGTCGAGGCTTACAATGAAGTATGGCCTTTAAAGCTGAGGGAAAAATGTAAAAAGTCTCGGCCTCAAAGGAAAATACTATATTAGTTTCAGCAATCCAATCTATGGCAAATTTTACCAGAGCAGCCAAATTGTAAAGCCTGATATCAGGAAGTGCTAATCCACCAGTATCAAGATTTTGCATTAATCTCGCAAGAGCAATTCAAGGTTTTTTATCCTTCCAAATAAACTTGGACACGTAACTATAAAGCTTACTCAGATCATCGTTTGATATAAATAATGGTAAATTTTGAAGCGGATAAAGAAGACGAGGAAAAATAATTCATTTATTTAAATTTGCCCGAGCCGTCATAGATAGCGAAAAGGAGGCCCATAGTTGAAGATCCATTTTTATCTTTTGAAAGAGAGGCAAATAATTTGATAAATACCAAAACTGCAAAAATGCAATTCTTAACCTAGATATTTAATGGCATCAACCACTTTAAATGGAATTTTAGCAGGATAAGCCTTGCGTTTACCTACACACATTAATTCGCTTTTCTCTAAATTAACCTTATACCCTGAAAATGAACTAAATTCTTCAAGACATAGCAGAATTGTTGGAATAGATTGATGAATATTTTCCAGAAACAGTAAATCGTCTGCATACAGAAGTGTTTTTAATTGTTGAGAGCAAAGCGGAATCCCTATTAAGATATGTCTTAATCGTACTGCGATAAGCTCTAACGCAACATTAAAAAGAAGAGGTGATAAAGGGCAACCTTGTCTCGTGCCTCGCTGCAGTGTTATCTTAGGAGACAAGGTCCCATTTTTAACAGAAAGGACATGGGTTTTAAATATAATTTATGAACAAATTGGACAAAATTTCCATTGAAACCAAAATTCTCTAGTGACCGAAAAAGATGCCCCTAAACAATAGAGTCAAATGCTTTAACTGCATCTAGGGTAAGAACAGCCATATCATGTAAGAGTGGGTTCTTTTGAAATTGATAGCTATTTCAAGCATAATCTAGAAAGGTAGTAACTTTTTCATAAATTTTTAATCCGGTTCCGTGATGACATAAAACCAGTCTGATCAGGATGGATGAGTTTATATAGACAGAAAATCTTGAAGAAATAATGGCGGCTAATAACTTATAATCAGTGTTTAACACAGAGATAGGCCTGTAAGCGGCCGTATCCTCCAGATTTTTACCTTTCTTAAGAATAAGAGAGATATTTGCTGCTGAAAAATACACAGAAATGGCCTTACCCGATATATAGTAGTCATTAAACAAAGTCTCTAATACTGCTTTATTCAATCTAAGTTTATCTATAGCTTTGCTTATCTCTTCTCTAGTAATAGGGGCATTAAGTGGGACCAACTCCTCAAGCTGAATTTTAGGAATCTTGATCTTGGACCAGAAAGAATCTTGATTAGAATTATTTATGTTAACAGAAGAATAAAGTTGCTGATAGTAGGTAAAAAAAAAAAATACTAAGCCAATTTCTCTAGTCGCTAAGTATCTGGAGTCCCCACGATGGTATAAAAAAATGTTTTTCCTGTTTTTAATAAGGCTAGATTCAATCTTACTACTTCTCTCTCTTTTCTATTTTCTACATATTTATCCCAATTTGACTGGGAAGGATCAGCATAATAATTTCTGTAAGCATTCCTTACCTGATTGGCAAGTTGAATTCCCGCAGCCTTATTCTTTTTGTTCCCCATACTCATATACGCTTTAATTTCCCCACGTAAAACAGCTTTAAAAGCCTCCCGAAAGGTTTCCGTTTTGTTACAATAGGCGGAATTATGCATACAGTATTCCTGTCATTTTTGTTTTAACCATGATACCAATCTGGGGTCGGTATAAAGGAAACAAGGGAAAAAAGGCAGAATTTTGAAATTTATCCTGAACTAAAAGGGAAAAGACAAAGATCTGATCGCATGATCTGATATCATAATTTCTCTGATTTCCGCATTCAATTTGCGAATAGACAGAGATTCCGAGATTAGAAATAGATTAATCCTAGAGAAAAAGTTCTATGAGCTTTAGACTAGCACGTGAATAGCTGAACATCAGGATTTTGAATCCGCCAAATTTTATTTATAACAGAGCTTTTTAAAATACTTTGAGCTTTTCTTATGTTCTGACATGTTTTTATTTGAAAACCTATCCAATTTAGGACATAGTCATATTAAAGTCTCCACACATCACTAAATTCCCACCCTTATAAGAAAATAGCTTGCTTTGATTTTTTTTCCCAAAACTCCACAGAGAGTTTGTTCGGGGCATAAATATTGCAGAATATAAATTTCGTATTTTTTATGGTAATTTGAAGCAGAATAAATCTGGCCTGGGGTCAATTTCTATATTAATCATCTTATATTCAAGTTCCTTATGTATTAGCACCGCCACCGTGCATTTCTTATTAACCCCAGCAGTGGTGATCACTTCCCCCACTCATTTTATCTTAAGTTTAGCAGCTTCCTGGTCATTGAGGTGTGTTTCCTGAAGAAATACCAGATCTGGTTTCTGTTTGGCCAAAGTTTTAATAATTAATTTCCGCTTAACAGGGGAGGATATTCTTCCCACATTCCAAGATAAAATCTTAAATCCATCCGCCATCACATTATCAAGCATATATTATTCCTGCGACATGGGACTACTAAAGGAGGAGAGAGGGGTGGAGAGATGAGACGGCAAGGGAGAGGGAGACGGAGAGGGAGAAAAAAACGCAAAAGAACAACAAAACAAAAAAAAAAGGAAAAAATTAAAACACAATATAGCCAGTGTTTCCAAACGTATCTCCAATTTCGTGCGCTATATAATAGCGACCATTGTTATCGGTAAACAGGATACAGAACCTAATAACGGATTCCAACTAATCTTACCTACCAAAAATAGCTTATTTCCAACTTTTAAAGTAAAATACAATAGTTTACACTGATCTCTACACTAAAGCTAAAATTAACCCTACAAGCTACCTAATTGACCCATTCACTACTGCATTTAGCGGCTTTCTAATTACCTAAAAGCAATGCCAAAGCCATATATGTCTGCTATTTCTGAACAAAGGGGATCCCAGAGAAGCATTTACAACCATTTGTGCCATAATTGCACAAGCTTTTTGTAAATTTCATTGAGAAACCTAAAGTTTGTGAAAAAGTAAACAATTTTTTTTATTTGATCGCATTTGGAGGTGAAAGGGTGGCATGAAATATACCAAAATGGGCCTAGATCAATACAAAGGCTGTATGAGAGAGGCTATCCGAAATCCATTGTGGATAGTGCCTTTCACCAGGTAACGAGGATGGACAGGAGATCCCTTTTTAAAAGTGATTCAGGTAATCGCAGGACAGAAGGGGATGCTCAGAAGTCAAAACCTAAATTCATTACATCATTCTCCAATCAATATGAACAAGTATGTAAGATTGTGAATAAGAACTTGTCAATATTGCTTGGAGACAAAAAACTGAGAAACACAGTGGACGAGGGATGTATGTTTGTGGCCAGAAGATACGTGACACTGGGCGATATCCTGTGTCTGACTTTGCTAAAAGAGGCGAACGAACTCTCAAAGCTCCTGGTTAAGGTGTAATGGTACCTATAGGTGCGGGAGAAGAACATGCACCTCATGTGACCATGTCAGAATAGGTAAAACCTTTACCTCCTTCCACTCGGGAAAATCTTGACACAAGAGGTTGTGTTAACTGCAAGAGTATATACAAAAAACCAGGTGAGTCTCTAGGCACCATATAGTAAAAAACAAGCTTTATTTGGAAACATAGAAAAAGTATAATAAAACACTTAAAACAAAGTGTGTTACATAAGAACAGTTGGAGCTGTACTGTCTTAACTTCAAGAGTACCTATATCATCTACGTGATAGATTGTACCCAGTGCTCGAAGAGCTATGTGGGTAGAACTACACGTGAGGTGGGAACGCGCATTAGGGAGCACCTGTCTTACATTTCGGGAGAACGACCATGCTCTGCATTGTCCAGACACTTAAGGTGCATAATCAGAACGTCTCCAATCTGAAATGGAGAGGGATTGAACAGATCAAAAGACACCCTGGGGGGGGGGGGGGGGGTGAAACGTTTTCCTTACTCTGTAGACAAGAGATCTATTGGATCTTTAGACTTAAAGGGACATTAAACCCAAATTTTTTCTTTCATGATTCAGATAGAGAATACCATTTTAAACAACTTTCTAATTTACTTCTATTATCTAATTTTCTTCATTCTCTTGATATTCTTTCCTGAAAAGCATATCTAGATAGGCTAAGTAGCTTCTGATTGGTGGCTGCACATAGATGCCTCATGTGATTGGCTCACCAATGTGCATTGCTATATCTTTAACAAATGATATCTAAAGATTGCACCAAATCAGATAATAGAAGTAAATTGGAATGTTGTTTAAAATTGTATGCTCTATCTGAATCGTGAAAGACATTTTTTGGGTTTAATGGCCCTTTAATACTCTTACGCCGAGTGGTTTTAACTCAGAGTTTGATATTATCAGTTATTGGCAACATTAGGTCTCTGTAAGAATTAGCTAAGTGGGTATTACACTACATTGACTAATCCTTAATAAAGTACCCTTTTCCATCTATATATACATTAATATATTACATTTTTTATTTCTTTTTATTACCCATTTTCCTTATTATTTCCTCACGATTAGCGCTATTAGGTATTGTAAATTATTATATATGCCAGTATCTTATCACCATTTACACTGACATTCACAGTGGTTAGTTAACCTAGTCTACCCCCCCTTTTTTTTGCCATTTTTTACCATTATTTCTTTCATGTAATTGGCAAGAGTCCATGAGCTAGTGACGTATGGGATATACAATCCTACCAGGAGGGGCAAAGTTTCCCTAACCTCAAAATGCCTTTAAATACACCCCTTACCACACCCACAATTCAGTTTTACAAACTTTGCCTCCTATGGAGGTGGTGAAGTAAGTTTGTGCTAAGATTTCTGCGTTGATATGCGCTTCTCAGCATTTTGAAGCCCGATTCCTCTCAGAGTACAGTGAATGTCAGAGGGATGCGAAGGGAGTATCACCTATTGAATGCAATGGTTTTCCTCACGGGAGTTTTATTTCATAGGTTCTCTGTTATTGGTTGTAGAGATTCATCTCCTACGTCCCTTTTCAGATCGACGATATACTCTCATATTCCATTACCTCTACTGATAACCGTTTCAGTACTGGTTTGGCTATCTGCTATATGTGGATGGGTGTCTTTTGGTAAATATGTTTTCATTACTTAAGGCACTCTCAGCTATGGTTTGGCACTTTATGTATTTATATAAAGTTCTAAATATATGTATTGTACTTATATTTGCCATGATTCAGGTGTCAGTATATTTCCTTTTGCAGACTGTCAGTTTCATATCTGGGAAATGCATTTTTTAGGAAAATGTATTTCTTACCTTCAATTGACTGTCATTTTAAATTCATGGGCAGAATTAGGCTCGTGAGGGCTCGAAATGCAAAAGTATATTGCTTCATTTTTGGCACGAGATTTTTTTGGCGCAAAGTTTCGTTTGATGACGCAAATTTGTCATTTCCGGCATCTTTTTCAACGCCGAGTCCTTTCACAAGGTTGCGTCTTCAATGACGCGAGTATGTCATTTCCGGATGTTGTTAGCGCCAACATTTTTTCACTGTTTGTGGGTCATACTTGGCGCCAAATATTTTCATTATTTTAAACCCCATTCCTATATGCCTCTTTCCTTTTTTCTCTATCAGAGGGCTATGCTGTTTGCATTTTTTCCCATTCCTGAAACTGCCATATAAGAAAATTGATAATTTTGTTTTATATGTTGTTTTTTCTCTTACATTTGCAAGATGTCTCAATCTGATCCTGTCTCAGAAATCACTGTTGGAACCCTGCTGACTGATAACAGTTCTACCAAAGCTAAGTACATTTGTTGTAATCTTGTGGAGATTATATCTCCAGCTGTGGTTTGTAATAAGTTGTCATGATAAACTTTTACATGCAGAGAATATGTCCATCAGTAATTGTACATTGCCTGTTGCTGTTCCTTTAACATCTAATGTACAAGATATACCTGTGAATTTATAAGAATTTATTGCTGATTCTATTTAGAAGGCTTTGTCTGCCATTCCGCCTTCTAATAAATGTAAAGGTCTTTTAAAACTTCTCATAAAGTTGATGAAATTTCAAAAGACCGACAACATACTGAATTATCCTCCTCTGATGAGGATCTATCTGATTCAGAAGATCCTTTCTCAGATATTTACACTGACAAAATCTACTTATTTATTTACAATGGAGTACATTCGTTCTTTGTTAAAGAAGTGTTGATTCAATTGAGGAGACTAGTCCTCTTAATATTAAAACTAGTAAATGTTTAAATTCTGTTTATAAACCTTCTGTGGTTATTCCAGAGTTTTTTTCCAGTTCCTGATGCTATTTCTGATATGATTTCTAAGGAATGGAATAGGCCTGGTGGTACTTTTATTCCTTATTTAAAGGTTTTAAAAAAAATGAATTGTATCTTTGCCAGCAGTTACATTGGAGTTTTGGGAAAAGATCCCCAAAGTTGATGGGGCTATCTCTACTCTTGCTTAGCGTACTACTATTCCTATGGAAGAGAGTACTTCTTTTTTAAGATCCTTTAGATAGGAAACTTGAATCTTATCTAAAGAAAGCCTATTTATATTTGGGTCATCTTCTCAGGCCTGCATTTTCTTTGGCTGATGTTGCAGCTGCATCAACTTTTTTGTTGGAAAATTAGCGCAACAAGAATTGGATTATGATTTGTCTAGCATTGTTCGCTTGCTTCAACATGCAAATCAGTTTTTGTGATATTTTTTTTCATCAAAATTGATGTTAAATCTATGTCTTTAGCTATTTTAGCTAGAAGAGCTTTGTGGCTTAAATCTTGGAATACTGACATGACTTCTAAGTCCAGATTGCTATCTTTTTCTTTTCAAGGTAATAAGTTATTTGGTTCTCAGTTGAATTTGATTATCTCAACTGTCACTGGGGGAAGGGAATTTTTTGCCTTAGGATAAGACTTAAGGGTAAATCTTAAGCTTCTAACCGTTTTTGTTACTTTCGACTTAATAAGGAACAGAAACCTATTCCTTCCGCAAGGAATCTGTTTCCAATTGGAAATTTCCTTCAAATTGGATTAAATCCAAGCCTTTTAAGGAACCAAAGCCAGCCCCTAAGTCGCATGTAGGTGCGGCCCTCATTCCAGCTCAGCTGGTAGGGGGGCAGATTAAGATTTCTCAGGGGTATCAAATAGGATTCAGAGTAAGATATTTTCTCTCACACATTCCAGCAAATCCAGTAAAGGCTCAGACTTTCCTGAAGTGTGTTTCAGACCTGGAGTTTCAGGGGTAATCATGCCAGTTCCGGTTCAGGAACAGGGTTTGGGGTTTTATTCAAATCTATTCATTGTCCCAAAGAAAGAAAATTAATTCGGGCCAGTTCTGGATCTGAATTTTTTTTTGTATCATTATGTACCAACTTTCAAAATGGTGATTATAAGGACTATTCTGCCTTTTTGTTCAGTAAGGGCATTATATGTCCACCATAGACTTATCTTCATATTCTGATTCATCCAGTTCATTTTCAGTTTCTGAGATTCTCTTTTCTAGACAAGCTTTACCAATTTGTCACTTTTCCTTTTGGCCTAGCGACAGCTCTGATAATCTTTTGTAAAGGTTCTTGGTGCCCTACTCTCTGTAATCAGAGAGCGGGATATTGCGGCGTTTCCTTATTTGGACGATTTCTTGGTATTAGCTCAGTCTTTATATTCTGCAGAATCTTACACGAATCAACTAGTGTTGTTTCTTCGAAAACATGGTTGGAGGATCAATTTACTAAAAAGTTCTTTGATTCCTCAGACAAGGGTCACCTTTTTAGGTTTCCAGATAGATTTAGTGTCCATGACTCTCTAACAGATAAGAGACGTTTTGAATTGGTTTCATGCTGTCTGAACAGTCAGTCTCAGTCACTTCCTTCATTAGCTATGTGCATGTAAGTTTTAGGTCTCATGACTGCAGCATCGGACGCGATCCCCTTTTTCTCGTTTTCATATGAGACCTCTCCAGCTTTGTGTGCTGAACCAATGGTGCAGGGTTTTTTCAAGGATATCACAATTTATATCCTTAAATCCCAATGTTCGACTATCTCTGACTTGGTGGTTAAATCACCATTGTATAGTTCTAGGGGCCTCTTTGGTTCGTCCAACCTGGACTGTGATCTCAACAGATGCTAGTCTTTCAGGTTGGGGAGTTGTTTGGGGATCTCTGCAAGGGGTTTGGAAGGGGTTTGGAAATCTCAAGAGGCGAGATTACCAATCAATATTTTGGATCTCTCTGGCTCTTCTGATTTGGCTTCTGTTGAAGAGAGAACCGTTCATTTGTTTTCAGACAGACAATATCACAACTGTGGCATTTGTCAATCATTGGGATGTGACTCATAGTCCTTAAGCTATGAAAGAAGTATCCCGGATACTTGCTTGGCGGATTCCAGCTCCTGTCTAATTTCTGTGGTTCATATCCCAGGTATAGACAATTGGGAAGCGGATTATTTCAGCCGTCAGACTTTACATCCGGGGGAGTAGTCCCTCCATCCAGATGTGTTTTCTCAGGTTGTTCAGATGTGGGGTCTTTCAGAAATAGATCTGATGGCTTCTCATCTAAACAAGAAACTTCCCAGGTACTGTCCAGGTCCAGGGATCCTCAGGCGGAAGCAGTGGATGCGTTGACACTTCCTTGGTGTTATCAACCTGCTTATATTTTTCCCACCTTTAGTTTTTCTTCCAAGAGTGATCTTCAAAATCATCATGGAGCAATCGTTTGTGCTGCTGGTCGCGCCAGCATGGCCTCACGGGTTTTGGTATGAGGATCTTGTTCGGATATCCAGTTGCCAACCTTGGCCACTTCCATTAAGGCCGGACCTTCTGTTTCAAGGTCTGTTTTTTTTCCATCAGGATTTCAAATCTGAAGGTATGGAAATTGAACGTTTAGTGCTTAGCCATAGATGTTTCTCTGACTTTTTGATTAATACTGTGTTGCAGGCTCGTAAATCTGTTTCTAGAAAGATTTATTATCGAGTTTTGAAGACTTACATTTCATGGTGTTTCTCTCATAAATTCTCTTGGCATTCTTTTAGAATTCCTAGAATTTTACAGTTTCTTCAGGATAGTTTGGATAAGGGTTTATCTGCAAGTTCCTTGAAGGGACAAATCTCTGCTCTTTCTGTTTTATTTCACAGGAAGATTGCTAAGCTTCCTGATTTTCACTGTTTTGTTCAGGCTTTGGTTCATATCAAGCCTGTCATTAAATCAATTTCTCCTTCTTGGAGTTTTAATTTGGTTTTAAAGGCTTTACAGGCTCCTCCATTTGAGCCTATGCATTCTTTGGACATTTAAATACTTTCTTGGAAAGTGTTGTTTCTTTTGGCCATCACTTCTGCTAGAAGTGAAGGGTTATTCAGGGATTCCTGACATATATCAGTGTCACAATGTAACTGGCTAATTTTGAAAAAAAAAAAATGGTTTGGAAAAAACAAAGTGCTACTTGTACTTATTGCCCTATAACTTGCAAAAAAAAAAGCAAAGAACACGTAAACATTGGGTATTTCTAAACTCAGGACAAAATTTAGAAACTATTTAGCATGGGTGTTTTTTGGTGGTTGTAGATGTGTAACAGATTTTGGGGGTCAAAGTTAGAAAAAGTCAGTTTTTTTCAATTTTGTAATCATATTTTATATTTTTTATAGTAAATTATATGCTATGATAAAAATTTTATCTTTAGAAAGTCCATTTAATGGCGAGAAAAACTGTATATAATGTGTGGGTACAGTAAATAAGTAAGAGGAAAATTACAGCTAAACACAAAAACCGCAGAAATGTGTTTATTCAAGTTGCAGGAACACATTTGACTGATTTAAGCTTAAAATGTTTGCATTAGAATGTGTCTTTAATTAAGTTAAACATACATGGCTATTTTGATATTTCATTGTTTATTATCTCTGACACTTGTGATACTGTTTATTTTCCCAACTCATGTGATACTGTGTTTGACACTAGTGTATTTTGATTTATTTTAGATTATGATTTTTAAAAGTCTTCCAAGATATTTGTTTGTGTTGCTTAACCAGAACAGCATCACCACGAAAATTAAAATCTTTCTCTTAAAGGGACACTGAACCCAAATGTTTTCTTTCATGATTCAGATAGAGCATGCAATTTTAAGCCACTTAATAATTTACTCGTTATCAAATTTTCTTTTTTCTCTTGGTGTATTTATTTGAAAAGCAAGAATGTAAGTTTAGATGCCGGCCCATTTTTGTGTGAACAACCTGGGTTGTTCTTGCTGATTGGTGGAAAAATTCACCCACCAATAAACAAGTGCTGTCCAGGGTCTGAACCAAAAATTGGCTGGCTCCTTAGCTTAGATGCCTTCTTTTTAAAATAAAGATAGCAAGAGAACGAAGAAAAATTGATAATAGGACTAAATTAGAAAGTTGCTTAAAATTGCATGCTCTATCTGAATCACAAAAGAAAAAAATTGGGTTCAGTGTCCCTTTAAGATTTTAAACAAATTTGTAGAATCCTGGCATACATGTGTCTTGAGATAGAAAGGATATCACTAACAGCCCCCTTATCATTGGTGATTACTTGCTAACATCACTAGCTTAAACTTAAAGGGACAGTCATTTCAAGATTAAACTTTCATGATTCAGGGTGTGCAATTTTAAACAACTTTCCAATTTACTTTTATCATCAAATTTGTTTTGTAATCTTAGTATTTTTGAAAGCTAAATCTAGCTAGGCTCCAACTGATTTCAAAACCGTTGAATGTCGCCTCTTATCTCAGTGTATTTTGACAGTTTTTCACAGTTAGACAGCGCTAGTTCATGTGCATAGTATAGATACCATTGTGCTCACTCCCGTGGAGTTATTTGAGTTAGCACTGATTGGCTAAAATGCAACTGTGTCAAAAGAACTGAAATAAGGGGGAAGTCTGCAGAGGCTTAGATACAAGGTACTTTAAACTAGTAGGGGTTTATGCACTAATGGTAATTACAAATAACAATCAATCATCTATATCCTGGTTTCTCAACAGCCGGGCCGTGGCCCAGTACCGGGCCGTGATAGCCCTGCTGGTGGGCCCTGACCTGTCATGCCCCCACTGCACACTCTTACCCCACTGCACACAAGGGGCAGACTGAGACCAATCAAGGCCCCAGGAAAACTGTCTCACACTGACCCAAATGTATTCAAATTTATGCAAATGAACATGGTAGCCTCCCTGCCTTAACCACAACAGAGCCAGGACCCCCAACATTAAGGGCCAAAGAAAGGGCCCCCAACCTCCAGGACCAGACCACACACTCCATGGCCCTCACAGCGACAGACCCTCGGCAGGACCCCCACACTCCAGGGCCCCCACTAAACCCACACTAAACTGCTTAGTTACTGATGGGGCAAATATATATAAAACTACCGGGCCCTGGACATGTCCAGCTAAAATTTACCGGGCCTTGAGGCCACTTTGGTTGAGAACCACTGATCTATATTACAAGAAGTCTGTTTGTTATTAAGGTAACTAGCAAATAAAATGAATACTTTACTGAAAAAAGCACACAAAGAAGGATTTGTGCAAAGAAAGAGTTGCTATACCTTCAATATAACGTGATATAGTGCATAGAAAGAATAAAATATTAAAAAAATTCATGCTCCCATCATTCACACTAAATACTTAATTAAAGTTGTATAACAAATAAACACAACACATACATGCTAAATTAAAAACACTTAAACTCCTAGGTTGAGCATAATGCTGTTACTTGATACTAAATACCGCTATAATAAGTAAGATATGCTTTCCGCAAAAGTCAGTTTCCTTAGCTAAGCTCCTTATACTGGCTATAATAGTCTCAAGATCGTATTATTTAAACCATCGAGTAACCAGAGTTAAAAATAAGGAGACAGTGCTCCTGACATGTACGCCCCAACGCACGTTTCACATCATCTATGGGCACACTAATTGCTTGATCATTGCAGGAGTTTAAGATATACATATGTTATTAGACTGCAAGCAATTCTAACCTAACAAAATCTAATTTATAAATGATTTTGCACTGCATGGCTTAATTGATAATCTAAGTATATATTAGCAGTTAAGAGACTGTAAAGTCAAAATTAAACTTTTATGATTCAGATAGAGCACACAATTGTAAACAACCTTCCAATGTATTTCTATTATCTCATTTGCTTCATTCTTTTTGTATCCTTTCATGAAAAGCATAACTAGATAGGCTCAGGAGCAGCAATGCCCTACTGGGAGCTAGCCGCTGATTGGTGGCTGTACATACATTCCTGTTATTTGCTCACTGGATCGGTTCAGCTAGCTCCCAGTAGTGCATTGCCGCTCCTTTAACAAAGGATAACAATAGAATAAAGAAAATTTGATGATACTAGTTCATTAGAAAGTTGTTTAAAACTGTATGCTCTGTCTGAACCATAAAATAAAAAATTGGGTTTCATGTCCCTTTAACCCCTTAATGACCACAGCACTTTTCCATTTTCTGTCCGTTTGGGACCAAGGCTATTTACATTTTTGCGGTGTTTGTGTTTAGCTGTAATTTTCCTCTTGCTCATTTACTGTACCCACACATATTATATACCGTTTTTCTCGCCATTAAATGGACTTTCTAAAGATACCATTATTTTCATCATATCTTATAATTTACTATAAAAAAAATTATAAAATATGAGGAAAAATGGAAAAAAACACACTTTTTCTAACTTTGACCCCCAAAATCTGTTACATATCTACAACCACCAAAAAACACCCATGCTAAATAGTTTCTAAATTTTGTCCTGAGTTTAGAAATACCCAATGTTTACATGTTCTTTACTTTTTTTGCAAGTTATAGGGCAATAAATACAAATAGCACTTTGCTATTTCCAAACCATTTTTTTTCAAAATTAGCGCTAGTTACATTAGAACACTAATATCTTTCAAGAATCTCTGAATATCTATTGACATATATATATTTTTTTTTAGTAGACATCCCAAAGTATTGATCTAGTCCCATTTTTGTATATTTCATGCCACCATTTCACCGCCAAATGCGATCAAATAAAAAAAATTGTTCACTTTTTCACAAATTTTTTCACAAACTTTAGGTTTCTCACTGAAATTATTTACAAACAGCTTGTGCAATTATGGCACAAATGGTTGTAAATTGTTCTCTGGGATCCCCTTTGTTCAGAAATAGCAGACTTATATGGCTTTGGTGTTGCTTTTTGGTAATTAGAATGCCACTAAATGCCACTGCGCACCACACGTGTATTATGCCCAGCAGTGAAGGGGTTAATTAGGGAGCATGTAGGGAGCTTTTTGGGGTAATTTTAGCTTTAGTGTAGTGTAGTAGACAACCCCAAGTATTGATCTAGGCCCATTTTGGTATATTTCATGCCACCATTTCACCGCCAAATGCGATCAAATTAAAAAAAACGTAACATTTTTCACAATTTTAGGTTTCTCACTGAAATCATTTACAAACAGCTTGTGCAGTTATGGCACAAATGGTTGTAAATGCTTCTCTGGGATCCCCTTTGTTCAGAAATAGCAGACATATATGGCTTTGGCGTTGCTTTTTGGTATTTAGAAGGCCGCTAAATGCCGCTGCGCATCACACGTGTATTATAGCTAGCAGTGAAGGGGTTAATTAGGTAGCTTGTAGGGAGCTTGCAGGGTTAATATCACATTTAGAGTAGAGCTCAGCCTCCCACCTGAAACATCAGACCCCCTGATCCCTCCCAAACAGCTCTCTTCCCTCCCCCACCCCACAATTGTCCCCGCCATCTTAAGTACTGGCAGAAAGTCTGCCAGTACTAAAATAAAAGCTATATTTGGTTTTTTTTGTGTTTTTAAAAAAGCATATTTACATATGCTGCTGTGTACTATCCCCCCTTAGCCCCTAACCTCACTGATCCCCCCCAAACAGCTCTATAACCCTCCCACTCTAACTTAATCTGCGCCATCTTGGGTACTGGCAGCTGTCTGCCAGTACCCAGTTTAGAAGAAAACATGCTTTTTTTTTTATTTTTACTAATTTTTTCTGTAGTGTAGCTTCCCCCCACACCAAACCAACCCCCCACCCCTCCACGATCTCTTTTTGTGAGATTTGGGCATTTCTTATTAAAGATTTGGGCATTTCTTTGCCGTAGTGTAGCGGTTCCCACCCGCTCCCGCCCGTGCACGCGCCCGCCCGCCACCCTCCGTGCACGCGCGCGCGCCCGCGCGCGCCCCCTAACATTCCCGCCCCCCTTGACTAAGCAGCACACACCGATGGCCGCCCACCCGCCTCCCAAGCCGGCTCCCACCCACCAACGATACCGGCCATCGATGTCCGGTGCAGAGAGGGCCACAGAGTGGCTCTCTCTGCACCGGAAGGCCATGTAAGGTTATTGCAGGATGCCTCCATATCGAGGCATCACTGCAATAACCGGAAAGCAGCTGGAAGCGATCAGGATCGCTTCCAGCTGCTTTCCACACAGAGGACGTGCAGGGTACGTCCTCAGGCATTAACTGCCTTTTTTTTGAGGACGTACCCTGCACGTCCTCGGTCATTAAGGGGTTAATGCCTTTTTCATGGGTGAATTCCACACAAGTGATTTAAACTGTTTTGGGTTCTAGAGAAAATTAGACACAGATTTCAAAAGGCAGGAATCGATAGGGGCAAAAACATTTCTTTACCTGTCAGTTGTAATAACTGCAATATATGTCAGTAGAATATGAGCTGTGATGGTGTGATTAGATTACCACATCAATGCACAATATAGCTTTATATATACCAGAACAAACAAGAGAAACTCTTTCATCCTTAAAGGGATCAGTCAACTCTAACATTTTTATTGTTTAAAAATATAGATAATCCCTTTATTACCCATTCCCCAGTTTTGCATAACCAACTCAGTTAAATTAATACACTTTTTACGTCTCTGATTACCTTGTATCTAAGCCTTCTGACAGCCCCCTGATCACGTTGATTTTTTATTAATTATCTATTGACTTGCATTTTAGCCAATTAGTGCTGTGTTGTGCACAACTCCAAGGGCGCGAGCACAATGTTATCTATATAACCCACATGAACTAGCCTTGTCTTGCAGGCAGAAATTTTGAGGTTTACATTTTATAAAGTATATTAATATAAAAATGTTGGTTGTGCAAAGCTGGGGAATAGGTAGTAAAGGGGTTATCTATCTTTTTAACAATAACAATTTTGGTGTTGACTGTCCTTTTTAGGTTTCTTTTTAACATCATCTTTCTGGTTGTTAATGAAAAATATATAAAGGTGACTGTATTAGGCACATGTGTGTAGTGCATTAGTGAAGAAGAGATGGGCTAGAACTTGTGTTTCTTGCAGCAAGTTTTTAAGTGGTTTTGTGGAATTGCTTTTATAAAATAAAAAAATAGAAACTCAACAACATCAAATTTTCACTGAAATATATTTTTTTTTTTGAGGTCTTTGATGTGAAACATAACAGTGCAAAATTATTCATTTAGGAAAGGGAAATCCAAAAGTTAAAGGGACACTGAACCCAAATTTGTTCATTCATGATTCAGATACAGCATGCAATTTTTAAGCAACTTTCTAATTTACTCCTATTATAACATTTTATTCATTCTCTTGGTATCTTTATTTGAAATGCAAGAATGTAAGTTTAGATGCCGGCTCATTTTTGGTGACAACCTGGGTTGTTCTTGCTGATTGGTGGATAAATTCATCCACTAATAAAAAAAATGCTGTCCACAGTTCTGAACCATAAAAAAAAGCTTAAATGTCTTCTTTTTCAAATAAAGATAGCAAGAGAATGAAGAAAAATTTATAATAGGAGTAAATTAGAAAGTTGCTTAAAATTGCCTGCTCTATCTGAATCACAAAAGAAAAAATGTGGGTTCAGTGTCCCTTTAATTAGACATACTACTGACTGTAAAAAAAAAAAAGAAGAGGAATGGGATATGTTTTGGCTAATTAGAAAATTAATAAATAGTGCAATAATGTATCAGGTAAGCACAGTAGACTTCTTGGTTGTATAGTAAGAGGTATTAACAGAAGAAATAGTAAGGTTCTTAAGCCACTTCACAAATCTGTTGTTAGGACTCATCTTGAGTATTGTGTACAGTTATATAGACCATATCTACAGTAAGATATAAACAAAATGGAGTCTGTTCGAAGGAGTTTATTAATGTTAAATAAACCGAGAAAAGATAGAAAAATATATTAAGGGACTTAATAAAGCTGAAACTGAAAACAAGGGGTCACAGTATCTAGTGAAATGGTAGTAGGTTCAGGAGTAATTTGCGAAAATCACTTCTTTGTAGAAAGGGTGGTTAATTAAAGGACCATAAAAGTGAAGGTCAATTTTGATGAATTAGTGCCCGGTTTTTAATAATCTTATTAAAACCAAGGGCACTTTAATCCATCAAAATTAACATTTCACTAGTTTTTATTCAAAAAACTTACCTTTTAATCCTGGCAGCCGCTCCAGCGATTCCCCCGGCCGTCGGAAGCCTCTGCAGACGTCAGAAAAGATGAATCTGGCTTCCTCCAATCACGGATTCCCCCCGGGGGAATCTTGGCCTAAGGCAATGGTGTGATTGGAGGAAGCCGGATTCGTCATTTTGGACCCGCGTAGATGACTTGCGACGGGCGGAGGAAGTGCTGGAGCGGCTTCCAGGATTAAAAGGTAAGTTTTTGAAGAAAACTAGTGAAATGTCAATTTTGATTAATTCAAGTGCCATTGTTTTTAATTGGATTATTAAAAACCGGGCACTAATTCATCAAAATTGACCTTCACTTTAAACTTGGCATTTCAACAATGCATAAAATGTTTCATTATTGCAATATGCATTGATTATTTATTTTGCAGCTTTTTGTTGTAACATACATCCAAAAAATGTGTTTGTTTCACTTTCTCCCAGGGAGGCTTGGGTTAATACTTTCATGCAATTTTCCTTCTATAAGGCAGGGAGAGTCCACAACTTAATTCCTTACTGTTGGGAAATACAACACCTGGCCGCCACCAGGAGGAGGTAGACACCCCCAGCCAAAGGCTTAAATATCCCTCCCTATCCCCCCAGTCATGCTTTGCCTTTCGTTACTATAGAAGGTGGCAGAGAAGTGTCAGAAGATTTGGATAGTCCTGTAATGGGTATGCTCCCTTCGAGAAAGGACTGGAGTTTTTAAGTAATCTTGTCAACCTCTCTATGAGAGTATTGATGAAAGTTAGAGTCTGGAGATGCAGGGAAAGTTTTTCTGCGAAACCATCCAGAATGTCGCTAAAAGCTCCTGAGCAATCAGTGTTAAGTTTCACTGCTTGCTGTTACACACTCAAGTCCATGTCAGAAGCGCTGCTGCTAGACCGTCACACTTGAGAGGCTGTGCCTGTTCCACAGCATGGATCCTGGAGGTTAAGACCGTTATTATATATACAATTTAAAACTCTATACAGGGTCACAGTGTGGCACCTTTATACCTCAATAGGATCAAGGATTAATATCTGCTTCAGGTATATTATTTGAATAGTTTGGGGATTTATATCTGCTTAATGTGAGAGCTTTTTTAGGCTCATAGACTGTGTTTTTTGGCTTGGAACAAACGGGTTTCACTTTGTTTTTTGAAGTGTTGCGCAGCTCATAATAGCTTTGCAACCTTTTTCATAGCAGGGGAAGTCCTGTCTTACGTACCACGTGACTGGGTGCAGTCTCTTTCATTTCCTAAGATCCTGCTGCAGACATCACTCCTGAGGAGAGTATTTTCACTGTTAGCTGTCTGGATCAAGGAGGTGGTGAGTGCCCCAGCCATTGGGTGTATTAAAGTGTGTTTCTTTCATGTAATTAGCAAGAGTCCATGAGCTAGTGACGTATGGGATATACATTCCTACCAGGAGGGGCAAAGTTTCCCAAACCTTAAAATGCCTATAAATACACCCCTCACCACACCCACAATTCAGTTTTTATCTCTTCATTGTACCAAGAAGGTCAATTCCTTCAGACCAGTTCCGGATCTATCAATATTGAATCGTTATGTAAGGATACCAACATTCAAGATGGTTACTGTAGGACTATCCTGTTTTTTGTTTAGCAAGGGCATTATATGTCTACAATAGATTTACAGGATGTGTATCTGCATATTCCGATTCATCCAGATCACTTTTAGTGTCTGAGATTCTCTTTTTAGACAAGCATTACCAGTTTTTTTGGCTCTACCGTTTGGCCTAGCCTCAGTTCCAAGAATTTTTTTCAAAGGTTCTCGGTGCCCTTCTTTCTGTAATCAGAGAACAGGGTTTTGGTATTTCCTTATTTGGACGATATCTTGGTATTTGCTCAGTCTTCTCATTTTCGAAGAATCTCATACGTATCGACTTGTGTTGTTTCTTCAAGTTCATGGTTGGAGGTTCAATTTACTAATCAGTTCATTGATTCCTCAGACAAGGGTAACCTTTTTAGGTTTCTAGATAGATTCAGTGTCTATGACTCTGTCCTTGTCAGACAAGAGAAGTTTAACATTGATATCAGCTTGTCAAAACCTTCAGTCACAATCATTCCCTTTGGTAGCCTTATGCATGGAAATTTTAGGTCTTAGGACTGCCGCATCAGATGCGATCTCCTTTGCTCGTTTTCACATGCGACCTCTTCAGCTCTGTATGCTGAACCAATGGTGCAGGGATTACTCAAAGATATCTCAATTAATATCTTTAAACCGATTATACGACACTCTCTGACATGGTGGACAGATCACCATCGTTTAGTTCAGGGGGCTTCTTGTTCTTCCGACCTGGACTATAATCTCAACAGATGCAAGTCTTACAGGTTGGGGAGCTGTGTGGGGGTATCTGACGGCACAAGGGGTTTGGGAATCTCAGGAGGTGAGATTTCCGATCAGTATTTTGGAACTCCGTGCAATTTTCAGAGCTTTTCAGTCTTGGCCTCTTCTGAAGAGAGAGTTGTTCATTTGTTTTCAGATAGACAATGTCACAACTGTGGCATACATCAATCATCAAGGAGGGACTCACAGTCCTCTGGTTATGAAAGAAGTATCTCGAATTTTGGTTTGGGCGGAATCCAGCTCCTGTCTAATCTCTGCGGTTCATATCCCAGGTATGGACAATTGGAAAGCGGATTATCTCAGTCGCCAAACGTTGCACCTGGGCGAATGGTCTCTTCACCCAGAGGTATTTCCTCAGATTGTTCAAATGTGGGAACTCCCAGAAATAGATCTGATGGCTTCTCATCTAAACAAGAAACTTCCCTGGTATCTGTCCGGATCCCGGGATCCTCGGGCGGAGGCAGTGGATGCATTATTTCTTCCTTACAAGTGTCATCCTGCCTATATCTTTCCGCCTCTAGTTCTTCTTCCTAGGGTATTCTCCAATATTCTAAAGGAATGCTTGTTTGTTCTGCTGGTAGCTCCAGCATGGCCTCACAGGTTTTGGTATGCGGATCTTGTCCGGATGGCCTCTTGCCAACCGTGGACTCTTCCGTTAAGACCAGTCTTTCTGTCTCAAAACCTTAATTTTAAGGTATGGAGTTTGAACGCTTGATTCTTGGTCAAAGAGGTTTCTCTGACTCTGTGATTGATACTATGTGACAGGCTCGTAAATCTGTATCTAGAGAGATATATTATAGAGTCTGGAAGACTTATATTTCTTAGTGTCTTTCTCATCTTTTTTCTTGGCATTCTTTTTGAATACCGAGATTTTTTTCAGTTTCTTCAGGATGGTTTAGATAAAGGTTTGTCCGCAAGTTCCTTGAAAGACAAATCTCTGCTCTTTCTGTTCTTTTTCACAGAAGGTTTGCTAATCTTCCTGATATTTATTGTTTTGTACAACCTTTGGTTCGTATAAAACCTGTCATTAAGTCAATTTCTCCTCCTTGGAGTTTGAATTTGGTTCTGGGGGCTCTTCAAGCTCTTCCTTTTGAACCCATGCATTCTTTGGTCATTATATTACTTTCTTGGAAAGTTTTGTTTCTTTTGGCCATCTCTTCTGCCAGAAGAGTCTCTGAATTATCTACTCTTTTTTGTGAGTCTCCTTTTCTGATTTTGCATCAGGATAAGGCGGTGCTGCGAACTTCTTTTGAATTTTTTACCTAAGGTTGTGAATTCTAACAACATTAGTAGAGAAATTGTGGTTCCTTCATTATGTCCTGATCCTATGAATTCTAAGGAGAAATCATTGCATTCTTTGGATGCTGTTAGAGCTTTGTAATATTATGTTGAAGCTACTAAGTCTTTCCGAAAGACTTCTAGTCTATTTGTTATCTTTTCCGGTTCTAGAAAAGGCCAGAAAGCTTCTGCCATTTCTTTGGCATCTTGGTTGAAATCTTTATTTCATCATGCCTATGTTGAGTCGGGTAACACTCCGCCTCAAAGGATTACAGCTCATTCTACTAGGTCAGTTTCTACTTCCTGGGCGTTTAGGAATGAAGCTTCGGTTGATCAGATTTGCAAAGCAGCAACTTGGTCCTCTTTGCATAATTTTACTAAATTCTACCATTTTGTTGTGTTTTCTTCTTTTGAAGCAGTTTTTGGTAGAAACGTACTTCAGGCAGTGTTTTCAGTTTGAATCTTCTGCTTATGTTTTTTCATTAAAATTTTATTCTGGGTGTGGATTATTTTCAGCAGGAATTGGCTGTCTTTATTTTATCCCTCCCTCTCTAGTGACTCTTGCGTGGAAAGATCCACATCTTGGGTAATCATTATCCCATACGTCACTAGCTCATGGACTCTTGCTAATTACATGAAAGAAAACATAATTTATGTAAGAACTTACCTGATAAATTCATTTCTTTCATATTAGCAAGAGTCCATGAGGCCCGCCCTTTTTTGTGGTGGTTTTGATTTTTTTGTATAAAGCACAATTATTCCAATTCCTTATTTTATATGCTTTCGCACTTTTTTCTTATCACCCCACTTCTTGGCTATTCGTTAAACTGAATTGTGGGTGTGGTGAGGGGTGTATTTATAGGCATTTTAAGGTTTGGTAAACTTTGCCCCTCCTGGTAGGAATGTATATCCCATACGTCACTAGCTCATGGACTCTTGCTAATATGAAAGAAATGAATTTATCAGGTAAGTTCTTACATAAATTATGTTTGTTTTTTTTAAATTAAAGCATTTCTTTTTGCTTGTCCTTCTGTGGGTATATACAAAGCTATGGAGGACTCTGATTCTACTTTAGAAGGTTTCGGTCCTTCTGTACGGAAAAATAATTCCTGTTTATATTGTGAGGAGGCTGTGGTTTGCCTGCCTGCTCAGTTTTGTTCCATTTGCCTAAACACTGTTCTAAAGCCTAAGAAGGGAGACAAGTCTGTTAATGCTCATAGCTCTATTAGCCCTTCTGAGCAGTCTACTACTCAGGAATCTGGGTCCAGAGAAATTTCTACCCTTTCTACATTACCCGCTCCACATGCAGTTCCCCGCAGCTCAACTAATCCTCCATCTGGAGGGGGCCTTTTTCCAGCAAACTTTACCATGCAGTTACAATCAGTGGTGTCTGCGGCATTGAGTGCCTTACCTTGCTCTAACAAACGCAAGAGAAAAGTTAAACATAGTTCTCCTGACCTAGAGCCATCTAAATATTTGTCTGATTTAGCTACTATATCCCAGCTATCCGAGGATGAGTTAACCTCTTTAGCTTTAGAGGGTGAACTTTCTGAGTCGGAGACTTCAGTTACTAAACCTCCTTCAGCGGAGGAACCATCCTTTAGAGGTTCTGTCTACACTAGAGGTTCTAGAGGCTACACTACCTGTGGAGCCTAAGATTCCTATGAAGATAGGAAGGTTCCTCTGACCTTTCCTGTGCCAGTTAAGATGGCGAACATTATTTGTAACGAATGGGAAAGAATAGGAACTTCCTTTTCCCCCTTGTCTACTTTTAAAAAATTATTCCCGTTCCCTGACTCTGAATTAGAATTGTGGGGTTCCATCCCTAAGGTGGATGGCGCTATCTCTATGCTAGCTTAGCATACTACTATCCCTCTGGAGGATAGTCCTTCATTTAGAGAGCCCATGGATAAGAAAATGGATACCTTTCTGAGGAAGACGTTTAAAAATACAGGGTTTTAATTTCAACCGGCAGCAGCTGTATCCGCGGTTGCTAAAGCAACTCCCTACTGGTTTGACACTCTTTCAGAGCTAATTGAGGTGGAGACTCCCCTCAAGGATATTCAGGAGAGAATTAAAGCAATGAGAATTGCTAACTACTTCATCTGTGATTCGAATATGCAGATTATTCGCATAAATGCAAAGGCTGCTGGCTTTGCGGTTCTAGCCTGCCGGGCTCTCTGGTTGAATTCTTGGTCTGCGGATATGACTTCTAAATCCAGACTCCTTTCTCTTCCCTTCAAGGGATGGCAGCTGTCTAATTTTCATTCCTTTCGAGAACAAAATCGGCATGAAGGGGCGGCCCCCGATCCTGGATTGGATCAAGTAGGGGGGCAGACTGTGTCTGTTTTTTCAGATGCTTGGTTCCAGGATGTGCAGGTCCCTTGGGTCCTGGAGGTTGTATCTCAAGGATACAGAATAGTATTCAAGTCTCATCTGCCCAGGGGCAGATTCCTACTCTCCAGTCTGTCTACAAGACTGGAAAAGAGGGCTGCCTTCTTAGGTTGCATACGGGCTCTCCTCTCTGGGAGTAATTGTCCCGGTACCTACAGCAGAAAGAGGTTTGGGGTTTTATTCAAACCTTTTTGTGGTCCCAAAGAAGGAGGGAACTTTTTGTCCAGTTTTGGACCGAAAGTGCCTAAACAAGTTTCTGAGTGTTCCCTCTTTCAAGATGGAGACAATACAGTCAATCCTTCCTCTGGTTCAGGAAGGACAGTTTATGATCACAATAGACCTGAAGGATGCATACCTTCATGTCCCGTTTCACAGGGAACATTTTCAGTTCCTAAGGCTTGCTTTTCTGGACCAGCACTTCCAGTTCATAGCTTTTCCATTTGGCCTAGCTACTGTTCCAAGGATATTTACAAAGGTTCTGGGGGCTCTTCTAGCCGTTGCCAGAACACGAGGTATTGCAGTAGCGCCTTACCTGGACAATATCTTGGTACAGGCACTATCTTTTCGTCTACTGGAAGAACATTCGGAATCCTTTCTCAATCTTCTTTAATCACATGGATGGAAGAAAAACTTGGAAAAGAGTTCTTACTCCAAGTACACAGGTGAATTTTCTGAGAACTAGTATAGACTCCATATCCATGAGAATATTCCTCACTGATCAAAGATGTTGCAAGCTAACTTCTGCTTGTCTTGCCCTCCAGGCCTCCTCGAGACCCTCAGTGGCTCAGTCTATGGAGGTAATCGGACTCATGGTGTCCTGCATGGACATCATTTCTTTTGCCAGATTACAGCTGAGACAATGGAACGGCGACCATTCAGATCTGTCTCAACATATTGTACTGGACAGCCTGTCAAGAGACTCGCTCTCCTGGTGGCTCTGTCCAGATCATCTGTCCCAAGGCACGTGCTTTTTGAGAAGGTCCTATGAGATTGTGACTACGGATGTACGCCTTTCTGGCTGGGCAACAGTTTGGGGTGCCAAGAAGGCACAAGGTCTGTGGACTAAGGAGTCCTCCTGATCAATATTTTGGAACTATCAGGCAATATTCAATGCCTTGAAGGCTTGGCCCCTTCTTGGTTCGTCCCAGTTTATCAGATTCCAATCAGGCAATATAACCTTGGTTGCCTATATCAACCATCAGGGGGGAACAAGAATTTTCTCAGATACTAGAGTGGGCGGAGACTCACAAATGTACGCTGTCAGCGATCCACATTCCGGGGGTGGTCAACTGGGAAGTAGACTTCCTCAGCAGGCAATCCTTTCACCCAGGGGAATGGTCGCTTCACCCCGAGGTGTTTGCATGGATATGCAGCGAGTGGGGG
>NC_069504.1:790972089-790981942 GCF_027579735.1 Bombina bombina | reverse complement strand
ATACTAATGGGATTAGTTTCAAAAGTAAAACTTAAGCCCATATTGTTGTTATTTAATTCATCAACAAAATTGTTCACCAGATCAGTATCACCTTGCCAGATCACTAGAAGATCATCAATGAATCTTTTATAAAAGGTAATGTTTGATTTGAACAAATTTCTATCTCCATAGATGTGGGACTGCTCCCACCACCCCATATAGAGGTTGGCGTAGGAGGGGGCAAACTTAGCCCCCATTGCAGTCCCACATCTCTGGAGATAGAAACTGCCATCAAAACCAAAATAATTATGAGTAAGTAGGAAACTTGTAACTTGCAGTATGAAGGTGCATTGTTCCTCCTCAAATTGACCTGATCTGGTTAAAAAGTATCTAATAGCTTTGAGGCCTTCTTTGTGGGGTATAGAGGAATACAGTGCTTTGACGTCTATAGTAAGCCAGACGTTTTCTCTGTTCCAACCTTCCTCCTTTAGCAGTCCTAATAGATGTTTAGTATCAGTTAAGTGGCTTGGTAACCCTTCCACAAAGGGCTGTAATATCGCATCCAGCCACTGCGAGAGTCTCTCAGTTAGTGAGCCTATTCCACTTATAATGGGTCTGCCATGTATCTCAGTGCTTGGTTTGTGGACTTTGGGTAAATGATTGAAAGTAGGTCTGATGGGAAATTCTACTTGTAAATAATTGTATGTGTCATCATCAAACATCCCTATCTCTCTGCCTTCATCTAATAGATGTTTTATCTCATGGTTGAATTCACATGTGGGATCTCTTTTTAATAAACTGTATTGTTCTACATCCGTTAGTTGTCTCCTTGCCTCAGCTATGAATTGACTCCAGTTCATTACTACTATTGAGCCGCCCTTATCTGCGGCCCTAATGACTAGATCCTCATTATTCTGTAATCTAGTTAGTTACTTTATATCCAACACAGTGTGTAACATGTGATGTATCTATTAGACTCATAGATATATATATATATTATTCAGACAGTCTGAGGTACATATTAAATATTTGAAAATTATGGACAAATTATTTAAAGGGAAATTATACACTCATTTTTTCTTTGCATAAATGTTTTGTCGATTATCTATTTTCAGTTTTTTTTTTAAAATGGATAGTTTTGTTTATTTTTAAATAACATTGCTCTGATTTTCAGACTCCTAACCAAGCCCCAAAGTTTTAGGAGAATACCGACGTATACCTACTCCGACTTGCTTCTTTTTGTGTAAAGGGTCTTTTCATATGCAAAGGAAGGGGGAGTGTCTGATATTTTCCACTTGCAGTGGGTGTTCCAGTAACCTTTAAAACAGAGCTAAACTGGAAGCTTCTAAGTAAGTTTTTAAACGGTTTCATACTGGATTTTTATATCAGTATCTGTGCATATTATTCTTTATAGTAGTGTCTATTACATGCAGTTATATGAAAATCGGTGTATACTGTCCCTTTAAGCTTTAAAGTTTCAATCTGCTTTCTATATGCTTTCAACTTTCTCAAGATAAAAATATGTCTCCTCTAGACAGCGTATTGGGACTTCAAAGGGACCTAGTGATCCACCATGTTGATTATCGCATGTATCTGTTAACTTATAATATCCTGGAATTCTGAGCATATCTCCACTAAAGTACAGACTCTGTGTCTGTGGGCACCACAGGTGGCATCCTGATCTAGGCAATTTTTCTTAGGGTAAATTAATTTAAAGATTTTAATCTTGGAAAACCATACAACAAAACTCTATTGAAATGACCTCTTCTCTGAGACTGTGATCAAAGGTTCTTGAGGTGTGACATTATCTCTTATAGTTTGGGACAAATGTTTGCGCTCTGGAACAAACACACTACATTTGCTCTTTAGAAATCCTTGTTAGTGAACATCTGAACAGCAGGAGGTCTGAGTAAACATACTTTCTTTCTATGTAGTGTATCTTAATCAGTAAGGGGGGTCTGTGTCAGCTTTTATATGGGTGCAATATTAATCAATATGATGGTATATATATATATATATATATATATATATATATATATATATATATATATATATATATATATATCACTCAGCTATATCCTGACACACCCTAGCTTTAAAACTTCTGGAAGAGCTTGTATATAAACGTTTATCACATTTACTCACATTAAACTTTCGCTTTGATCGACTGCAATCTGGAATTCGTCCCCAACACTCCACAGACACAGCAATCATTAAGGTTACTAATTACTTAAAAGGACAGGAAACCCCACAATTTTATTTCATGATTTGGATAGAACATACAATTTTAAACAACTTTCAAATTTATTTCTATTTTCAAATTTGCTTCATTCCTTTGTAAGCCTATGCTGAAGGAGCAGCATTGCTCTACTGGCAGCTAGCTGAACACATCTAGTTAGCCAATCACAAGAAACAAATGTGTGCAGGCACCAATCAGCAGCTAGACACCACTAGTGTGTGTGATATGTGCATATTTATTTTTAACAAGGGATACCAAGAGAACAAAGCACATTTGAAAATAGAAGTTAATTTAAAAGTGTCTTAAAATTACATGCTCTATCTGAATCATGCAAGTTTTAGTTTGACTTTCTTATCCCTTTAATCACAGCAAAATCAAAAGGCCCCTTCTCTCTATTAAGCCTTCTCAATCTGTATGCATGCTCTCTTGCTCCAAACCCTCCAATCCTTCAGCATCTGCGACACAACCCTCTCACGGTTCTCCTCCTACCTGTCTAACTGTACCTTTAGTGCAGCCTTCTCTGGTGCATCCTCTGTTCCTTTACCACATTCTGTTGGGATACCACAAGGCTCTGTCCTTGGTCCCCTTCTCTTCTCAATTTATATGTGATCCTTAGGTTCCTTAATAAAATCCCACAGGTTTCAATATCATTTGTATGCTGATGATACCCAAATCTACCTCTCTGCACTAGACCTATCTTCTTCCTTGCTAACTTGTGTCATTAACTGTATTCATGGATGTCCTCTCACTACCTTAAACAAAATCTCTACATAACTGAGCTCCCCCCTTCTGCCAAAAATCTGTATCCCCAACTTTTTATAACAACATCATTCCTGCTTTTCCACCTTAAAAACGTTTCCAAAATTTTCCACTTCCTCACACAAGAAACAACTAGGATTTGAATTCACTCTCTCATCATATCCCACCTTGACTATTGCAATTCCATCCTCTCTGGCTTCCCTAGCTGCTGTCCATCTCCTTTACAATCCATAAAGAATGCCTATTTCCTGCTCTTCTTCCTTACACGTCACTCCTCATCTGCTACACCTCTCTGTCCATCCATTCACTGAATTCCTCTAACCTGCAGAATAAAACACAAAATCTCGACTCTGACATTTAAGGCCCCCAGTAACACTGCTCCCCCTCCCCGATATCTCAGACCTTGTCTCCATATATTTTCCCTTCAGTCCCTTTCGCGCTGCTCAAGACTTCCTTCTCTCCTCCTCTCTTGTTACCTCTCCCATCCTCGTCTGCAAGACTTCTCCAGATTGACCCCTATTTTTTGGAACTCTCTGCCTAACTATACAAGACTCTCCCTAGTTTTCAAAGTTTCAAGAGCTCCTTAATAACTCTACTGTTCAAGGATGCATATAATATACACTAACATTTACTTACCTCAGATCCTCTCCTCTTTTTGTCATTTACTTGAATTTCCTTAGCATGTAAGCCTACAAGCTCATCTGTCTTGTAGATCAACTTTATGAGAGCTGAATTACAATTCCGAACAGTGCAGCTCTTGGCAGGGCTCTCTACCCATTTGTCTCCCATAAATGCTACCTTGCTTATTAGACCTATGTTTATAGAACTGTAGGGTCTGTTGGTGCTCTACAAACAACTGATGATAAGAAAAATATTTGGATAGAATGCTCCTTACAACTAGTTCTGCCAAATTTGAAACATGTAAAACAATTTTAAAACATGTAACACACATAGGGGGATATTTATCAAAGGTATGTCGGACCTGATCCGACAGTGCGGATTAGGTCCGACAGACCTCGCTGAATGAATTGCTGGTACAATGCCGCCCCCTGCAGATTCACGCCAGCAAGGGGGTGTCAATCAACCCGATTGTACTCGATCGGGTTGAATTCCGGTGATGTCTGTCCGCCTGAAGGCTCGCCAGAAACACGGGTCCTCAAGCTCCATTCAGAGCTTGATAGATAGGCCCCATAGACTCAATAAAATGTAAGCATAATATTGTTCTCTAAAGTTACTACCACTTTATAGTTTGGCTTTCACTCTTCCCACTATACTGAGACAATCTTGCCAAAAGAACTAAATGACTTTCACACTGCAAAATAAGGAAGTCATTACTCAATACTGCTACTAAACCTTTGGCCGTTAAGTTTCTTCCAATGCCAATCAACCCGATCGTACTCGATCGGGTTGAATTCCAGCGATGTCTGTCCGCCTGCTCAGAGCAGGCGGTCAGGGTTATGGAGCAGCAGTCTTTAGACCGCTGCTTCATAACTGCTGTTTCTGGCGAGCCTGCCGGCTCGCCAGAAACACGGACCCTCAAGCTCCATTCAGAGCTTGATAGATAGGCCCCATATACTCAATAAAATGTAAGCATAATATTGTTCTCTAAAGTTACTACCACTTTATAGTTTGGCTTTCACTCTTCCCTCTATACTGAGACAATCTTACCAAAAGAACTAAATGACTTTCACACTGCAAAAGAAGGAAGTCACTACTCAATACTGCTACTAAACCTTTGGCCGTTCAGTTTCTTCCAGTGCAAGATGACAACATAAGGAATAATGAGAAATCTGTGAAAAGAGATCACAAACAGAGGGCGCATCCTGGTGTAATACTGTGATTAAAAAGGGATATGTTGATGTCTTGTATAGTGGTTATACTCACAAGAGTAGCAGCACCCTTTGTGCTGAGTAAAGCAGACTTGGAGCTCACACTGGTCCCTAGTGGGGTAACAATACACACAGGCTCCCTGGTGTCAACGCCAGATAGGACAAAAAAGCGCAGGCTTCCAAAAAGTCCAATTTTGTTTATTAAAAAACAGAATTAAAAACAAACGCCTAGATTTAGAGTTGGGCGGTAGCCGTGAAAACCAGCGTTAGAGGCTCCTAACGCTGGTTTTTAACGCCCTCTGGTATTTGGAGTCAGTCAGGAAAGGGTCTAACGCTCACTTTCCAGCCGCGACTTTTCCATACCGCAGATCCCCTTACGTCAATTGTGTATCCTATCTTTTCAATGCGATCTTTCTAACGCCGGTATTTAGAGTCGTGGCCGCAGAAAAAAGTCAGTAGTTAAGAGCTTTTTGGGCTAACGCCGGTTCATAAAGCTCTTAACTACTGTGCTCTACAGTACACTAACACCCATAAACTACCTATGTACCCCTAAACCGAGGTCCCCCCACATCGCCGCCACTCGATTAAATTTTTTTAACCCCTAATCTGCCGACCGCCACCTACGTTATACTTATGTACCCCTAATCTGCTGCCCCTAACACCGCCGACCCCTATATTATATTTATTAACCTCTAATCTGCCCCCCACAACGTCGCCGCCAGCTACCTACAATAATTAATCCCTAATCTGCCGACCGCAAAGCGCCGCCACCTACGTTATCCTTATGTACCCCTAATCTGCTGCCCCTAACACCGCCGACCCCTATATTATATTTATTAACCCCTAATCTGCCCCCCACAATGTCGCCGCCACCTACCTACACTTATTAACCCCTAATCTGCCAAGCGGACCGCACCGCTACTATAATAAAGTTATTAACCCCTAATCCGCCTCACTCCCGCCTCAATAACCCTATAAGAAATAGTATTAACCCCTAATCTGCCCTCCCTAACATCGCCGACACCTAACTTCAAACATTAACCCCTAATCTGCCGACCGGAGCTCACCGCTATTCTAATAAATTTTTTAACCCCTAAAGCTAAGTCTAACCCTAACACCCCCCTAAATTAAATATAATTTAAATCTAACGAAATAAATTTACTCTTATTATATAAATTATTCCTATTTAAAGCTAAATACTTACCTGTAAAATAAACCCTAATATAGCTACAATATAAATTATAATTATATTGTAGCTATTTTAGGATTTATATTTATTTTACAGGTAACTTTGTATTTATTTTAACCAGGTACAATAGCTATTAAATAGTTTAGAACTATTTAATAGCTAAAATAGTTAAAATAATTACAAAATCACCTGTAAAATAAATCCTAACCTAAGTTACAATTAAACCTAACACTACACTATCAATAAATTAATTAAATAAAATACCTACAATTATCTACAATTAAACTTAACACTACACTATCAATAAATTAATTAAATACAATATCTACAAATAAATACAATGAAATAAACTAACTAAAGTACAAAAAATAAAAAAGAACTAAGTTACAAAAAATAAAAAAATATTTACAAACATTAGAAAAATATTACAACAACAAATAACAAAGCCCCCCAAAATAAAAAAATGCCCTACCCTATTCTAAATTGGAACAGCCAATAGAATGCGAGCTCAATCTGATTGGCTGATTGGATCAGCCAATCGGATTGAACTTGATTCTGATTGGCTGATTCCATCAGCCAATCAGAATATTCCTACCTTAATTCCGATTGGCTGATAGAATCCTATCAGCCAATCGGAATTCGAGGGACGCCATCTTGGATGACGTCATTTAAAGGAACCGTCATTTGGCGAGTAGGCGTCGGTTGAAGAGGTTGGATCCGCGTCGGTTGGAAAGAAGATGGCTCCGCTCCAGAAGAAAGAAGATTGAAGATGCGGCTTGATAGAAGACTTCATCCCGATGATGGACTTCCGACTTCAGCCCGATGATGGATTTCTTCAGCCGCCGCTTGGATCCAGACTTCAGCCCGAGGATGGACGTCACTCTTCAGCCCCCTGCTTGGGCTTGGATCAACACTTCCTAGGCTTGGATCAAGACTTCCGAGGACGGATCGGTGAACATGGTATGGTGAAGATAAGGTAGGAAGATCTTGAGGGGCTTAGTGTTAGGTTTATTTAAGGGGGGTTTGGGTTAGATTAGGGGTATGTGGGTGGTGGTTTGTAATGTTGGGGGGGGTATTGTATGTGTTTTTTTTACAGGCAAAAGAGCTGAATTCTTTGGGGCATGCCCCGCAAAGGGCCCTGTTCAGGGCTGGTAAGGTAAAAGAGCTTTGAACTTTTTTTAATTTAGAATAGGGTAGGGCATTTTTTTATTTTGGGGGTCTTTGTTATTTTATTAGGGGGCTTAGAGTAGGTGTAATTAATTTAAAATTGTTGTAATTTTTTTCTAATGTTTGTAAATATTTTTTTATTTTTTGTAACTTAGTTCTTTTTTATTTTTTGTACTTTAGTTAGTTTATTTAATTGTATTTATTTGTAGGAATTGTATTTAATTTATTTATTGATAGTGTAGTGTTAGGTTTAATTGTAGATAATTGTAGGTAGTTTATTTAATTTATTTATTGATAGTGTAGTGTTAGGTTTAATTGTAACTTAGGTTAGGATTTATTTTACAGGTAATTTTGTAATTATTTTAACTAGGTAACTATTAAATAGTTCTTAACTATTTAATAGCTATTGTACCTGGTTAAAATAATTACAAAGTTACCTGTAAAATAAATATTAATCCTAAAATAGCTACAATATAATTATAATTTATATTGTAGCTATATTAGGATTTATTTTACAGGTAAGTATTTAGCTTTAAATAGGAATAATTTATTTAATAAGAGTTAATTTATTTCGTTAGAATAAAATTATATTTAACTTAGGGGGGTGTTAGGGTTAGGGTTAGAATTAGCTTTAGGGGTTAATAAATTTATTAGAGTAGCGGTGAGCTCCTGTCGGCAGATTAGGGGTTAATACTTGAAGTTAGGTGTCGGCAATGTTAGGGAGGGCAGATTAGGGGTTAATACTATTTATTATAGGGTTATTGAGGCGGGAGTGAGGCGGATTAGGGGTTAATACATTTATTATAGTAGCGCTCAGGTCCGGTCGGCAGATTAGGGGTTAATAAGTGTAGTTAGGTGGAGGCGACGTTGGGGGCGGCAGATTAAGGGTTAATAAATATAATATAGGGGTCGGCGATGTTAGGGCAGCAGATTAGGGGTACATAGGGATAACGTAGGTGGCGGGGGTGTACGGAGCGGCAGATTAGGGGTTAATAATAATATGCAGGGGTCAGCGATAGCGGGGTCGGCAGATTAGGGGTTAATAAGTGTAAGGTTAGGGTTGTTTAGACTCGGGGTACATGTTAGAGTGTTAGGTGCAGACGTAGGAAGTGTTTCCCCATAGCAAACAATGGGGCTGCGTTAGGAGCTGAACGCGGCTTTTTTGCAGGTGTTAGGTTTTTTTTCAGCTCAAACAGCCCCATTGTTTCCTATGGGGGAATCGTGCACGAGCACGTTTTTTAAGCTGGCCGCGTCCGTAAGCACCGCTGGTATCGAGAGTTGCAGTGGCGTTAAATTATGCTCTACGCTCCCTTTTTGGAGCCTAACGCACTGAAAACCCAGCCATTCTGTGAACTCTAAATACCAGCGGTATTTAAAAGGTGCGGCCAGAAAAAAGCATGCGTTAGCTACGCGGGTCCTTACTGACAAAACTCTAAATCTAGGCGAAAGGGTGCAAACACTCACCCAAAAGTGTATAAAAACAGTGTAAATTATAGATTGCAACACGTTTCTCAGCTGTGCTAGCTGTTTCATCAGGCATGCACTAAAGGTAGGTTTAGACAGGGACCAGTGAGCTGGGACACTGAGAGATCCCAGTCTGCTTTACTCAGCACAAAGGGTGCTGCTACTCTTGTTAGTATAACCACTATACAAGACATCAACATATCCCTTTGTAATCACAGTATTACACCTGGAGGTGCCCTCTGATTGTGATCTCTTTTCACAGATTTCTCATCTTGGATTCCTTTTTCTTCAAGAGGAGCAGCTGTGATACAAGTTTTGGATCTAACCAACTGGGTTTGAAACTTTATCTCACATTGACCAGATTTTTATTTTATCTGTATTTAATCTGATTTGTAAGTCAAACATATATATCTTGGAGTATATCAGATAATAGATCTTGAATATCTCTCAAGCATTGTGAGATATGATAGAAGACATAAATCTTCATATTCCTTTCAAAACCTTGTCTTTTTAACATATTTTATATAAAAATCAATAATACAACAGTCCCGTATTCTTTATATTTCTTTAGAATCTTTAAACTGCTCAAATTACTACTTAAAGGGCCATGATACCCAAATGTTGAAACACTTGAAAGTGATGCAGCATAGCTGTAAAAAGCTGACTAGAAAATATCACCTGAACATTTCTATGTAAAAAAAGAAGATATTTTACCTCAAAAGTTCCTCAGTAGCCACATCCCATTGTAAATGGCTTCTAAGCAGCATATCAGTATGTCTGTCCCGGGACAGCCGAAGGGATGAGCCTCGTGCACTCTCATGTTATTTCCCTATTCAGTTTAAAGGAAGTTTACTATGAAATCTCATGAGAGTTAAGTGAAATCTCATGAGATCACAGTAAAAGAGTTCATGACCTCAGCACTGCTGATGCTGATTGGCTGCTGTTCCTTTCTTCATTTTTTTTTATTTTTTTTTACCTGCAGCTGGGAGAAGCTGAGTATAACTTTTTACACAGAACTTACTCTGCTGAGCTGAGGAGATTGTGAGGTAAAATATCTTCCTTTTTTACTCAGGTGATATTTTTCTGTCAACTTTTTACAGTTATACTGCATCCGTTTCAAGTGATTTAGCATATGAGTATTATGTCCCTTTAAGTGAAATCTCATGAGATCACAGTAAAAGAGTTCATGACCTCAGCACTGTTGATGCTGATTGGCTGCTATTCATT
>NC_069504.1:790907089-790967089 GCF_027579735.1 Bombina bombina | reverse complement strand
TATAAATAGTGCAGATAAATGTGTTTCTTCTTGAGAGCGATCCAATGAAACCTTTTCTTATGAAAAATATCAGATTAAAGGGCAGGTGGAAAGAACTTGTATGTTAGGTGGATCTCATTACATTTTTGGAGGAGTGATCTCATTTCTTATTAGGATGGATCTTGTAAAAGTGGATAGGGAGAAAATTGGTGTTTGGTGTGGGTTGTCAACCAGTCCTTTTGGGACAAACGTTTCTGTAGTGGGGGTTCCAGTGAAAATGTATATTGGCAGATATTTTTGTGTTGGTGCCATGTAGGCATTGTAGTTGAGGTAATTTACCATTGGTAATGTTTTGTGAGGATGTCACCTACTGAGAAATAGTCACACTGAATATGTTTTTGTTTCTTTTCTTAAAGGGATGTGAAACCTAAAAAAAAATAGTTTATGCTTCAGATAGAGAATACAATTTAAAAAAAGTTTCCAATTCACTTATATTATCAAATTTGCTTTGTTCCCATGATATTCTTTGTTGAAGAGACACCTAGGTAGGCATCTGGAGCACTACATGACAGGAAATAGTGTTGCAATTTAGTGCTCTTGCAAATGGATAACATTCTTGCAAAACACCTGCCATATAGTAATCCAGAAATGGGCTGGCTCCTAAGCATGTGTCCCTGCTTTTCAACAAAAGATAGAAAAGGAACAAAGAAAAATTTGATAATATAATTACATTAGAAAATTGTTTTATAATCACATGCTCTATCTGTTTCATGAAAGAAAAAAAATTGAGTTTCATATCCCTTTAAAGGGAGTTTAGGTTACATATACTTTTTCCTTATTCTCTGACAGAGTGTGTGTTCTTTGTAGGCTATTTTTGTCATGTGATTTTGATGCTTTATTTAAAGGGATGGAAAGGTCAAAAAATAAAAATGTGCATGGGTGAATTTCAATTTGAAAAAGAAGCATTTTTTGCAATATCCTTCTATTAACATAAATGCTTCTACTAAAATGTATTACAGTTTTAGCAGCATATGCACATATGCTATGTGTGAAACACTAGGCCTACTCAGAAAGTTGGTTGGTGGTGTGTATTGTGTCAGAGAAGACTTAACCCCTTAATGACCACAATGTACCCAGTATGTCACTGGTCGTTAAGGGTTTTTTCAGGACATAATAGGACCAGTCAACACAGTAGATTTGCATAATCAACAAATGCAAGATAACAAGACAATGCAATAGCACTTAGTCTGAACTTCAAATGAGTAGTAGATTTTTTTTCTGACAATTTTAAAAGTTATGTCTTTTTCCACTCCCCCTGTACCATGTGACAGCCATCAGCCAATCACAAATGCATACACGTACCATGTGACAGCCATCAGCCATTCACATCGCATACACACTTATTCTTGCACATGCTCAGTAGGAGCTGGTGACTCAAAATGTTTAAATATAAAAATACTGTGCACATTTTGTTAATGGAAGTAAATTGGAAAGTTGTTTAAAATGGCATGCTCTATCTGAATAATGAAAGTTTAATTTTGATTGAGTGTCCCTTTAAATTGTGTCATATACACACTACTGCTGGTGTTTGAATGCTGGTGCACAGGGCACTCACAGCATATGTGCATATGCCACTTAAAACAGTAATAAAGTTTACTAGAAGCATTTTTTTTCTAATATAAGCCTATTAAAAAAATGTTTTTATTTAAAATTGAAATGTACCCATGCATATTTAAATGTAGACCTTTCTATCTACCAATTTCTATGGAACTATTTGGCCAAAACATAATTTCCATAATACAATATTTCAAATATTTATTTAAAAGAAATATTTTTTTGTTAAATTTTGGAACGTGTTTATGGAACGTATAGCCCCTATTATCTTCTTGCTTCCGCAAAGAGTAATGAAAAAGGGAATAACATTTGACTAAATAAAGTTTTTAAAAATAAATATATTGCATGAAATAAATGTTATACATCAGCAACTTGTCCCATCAGCAATAAGGAAAAATTTGTGCTATTGTAATTTTTAAACTATGAGTTGAAATGGATCTGCATTGAAGAATCATGTGCAACAATTCAATAATTAAAGGGACATTAAAGGGCCATAGAAGTTGAAAAATGGCATGCTCTATCGACCCTGCACTACTGTGTTTCTAAACCTCACAAAGGGGTTAAACGCACAGTAGAAGTGAGCAGAAACCGCCGCTAATCCATTTATGTCTCTTTAAAGTCATTTTCTTCCTTTGAAGAATATTCTAGAGGGTATTTTAAAATGCTAATATGTTTTAAAATCCCTTTTATTAGATTCTGCAAAGAAAAAAAAATACTTTAAAAGGAAATGAAAACCAAAATTAAACTTTCTTGGCACAGATAGAGCATGCAACGTTAAAGGGACAGAAAACCCAATATTTCCTTTGTGATTCAGGTAGAGCATGCACTTTTAAACAACTTTCCAATTTACGTCTATTATCTACTTTGCTTAGTTCTCTTGGTATCTTTTGTTGAAAAGCATGCTCAGGAGCAGTAATGCACTATTGGGAGCTAGCTGCTGATTGGTGGCTGCAGATATATGCCTCTTGTCATTGGCAAACCGATATGTTCAGATAGCTCCCAGTAGTGCATTGCTCCTCCTCCTGCAAAAGGATTCCAAGAGAATTAAGCACAATTAAAAATAGAATTAAATTGGAAAGTTGTTTAAAAATGAATTCATGAAAGAAAAACTTTGGGTTTCATGTCCCTTTAAGAGATTTTCAATTTACTCCGATTATCAAGTTTATTTAGTTTTCATACGGCTAGATTTAGAGTTCGGCGGTAAAAGGGCTGTTAACGCTCCGCGGGTTTTTTTCTGGCCGCACCATAAATTTAACTCTGGTATCGAGAGTTCAAACAAATGCTGCGTTAGGCTCCAAAAAAGGAGCGTAGAGCATATTTAGCGCAAATGCAACTCTCGATACCAGAGTTGCTTACGGACGCGGCCGGCCTCAAAAACGTGCTCGTGCACGATTCTCCCATAGGAAACAATGGGGCTGTTTGAGCTGAAAAAAAACCTAACACCTGCAAAAAAGCAGCGTTCAGCTCCTAACGCAGCCCCATTGTTTCCTATGGGGAAACACTTCCTACGTCTGCACCTAACACTCTAACATGTACCCCGAGTCTAAACACCCCTAGCCTTACACTTATTAACCCCTAATCTGCCGCCCCCGCTATCGCTGACCCCTGCATTACACTTTTAACCCCTAATCTGCCGCTCCGTAAACCGCCGCCACCTACGTTATCCCTATGTACCCCTAATCTGCTGCCCTAACACCGCCGACCCCTATGTTATATTTATTAACCCCTAATCTGCCCCCCACAACGTCGCCGACACCTACCTACACTTATTAACCCCTAATCTGCCGAGCGGACCTGAGCGCTACTATAATAAAGTTATTAACCCCTAATCCGCCTCACTAACCCTATCATAAATAGTATTAACCCCTAATCTGCCCTCCCTAACATCGCCGACACCTACCTTCAATTATTAACCCCTAATCTGCCGACCGGAGCTCACCGCTATTCTAATAAATGTATTAACCCCTAAAGCTAAGTCTAACCCTAACACTAACACCCCCCTAAGTTAAATATAATTTTTATCTAACGAAATAAATTAACTCTTATTAAATAAATTATTCCTATTTAAAGCTAAATACTTACCTGTAAAATAAACCCTAATATAGCTACAATATAAATTACATTTATATTATAGCTATTTTAGGATTAATATTTATTTTACAGGTAACTTTGTATTTATTTTAACCAGGTACAATAGCTATTAAATAGTTAAGAACTATTTAATAGTTACCTAGTTAAAATAATTACAAATTTACCTGTAAAATAAATCCTAACCTAAGTTATAATTAAACCTAACACTACCCTATCAATAAAATAAACTACCTACAATTACCTACAATTAACCTAACACTACACTATCAATAAATTAATTAAACACAATTGCTACAAATAAATACAATTAAATAAACTATCTAAAGTACAAAAAATAAAAAAGAACTAAGTTACAGAAAATAAAAAAATATTTACAAACATAAGAAAAATATTACAACAATTTTAAACTAATTACACCTACTCTAAGCCCCCTAATAAAATAACAAAGACCCCCAAAATAAAAAATTCCCTACCCTATTCTAAAATACAAAAATTACAAGCTCTTTTACCTTACCAGCCCTGAACAGGGCCCTTTGCGGGGCATGCCCCAAGAATTTCAGCTCTTTTGCCTGTAAAAAAAAACATACAATACCCCCCCCCCCAACATTACAACCCACCACCCACATACCCCTAATCTAACCCAAACCCCCCTTAAATAAACCTAACACTAAGCCCCTGATGATCTTCCTACCTTGTCTTCACCATGCCAGGTTCACCGATCCGTCCTGGCTCCAAGATCTTCATCCAACCCAAGCGGGGGTTGGCGATCCATAATCCGGTGCTCCAAAGTCTTCCTCCTATCCGGCAAGAAGAGGACATCCGGACCGGCAAACATCTTCTCCAAGCGGCATCTTCTATGTTCTTCCATCCGATGACGACCGGCTCCATCTTGAAGACCTCCAGCGCGGATCCATCCTCTTCTTCCGACGACTAGACGACGAATGACGGTTCCTTTAAGGGACGTCATCCAAGATGGCGTCCCTCGAATTCCGATTGGCTGATAGGATTCTATCAGCCAATCGGAATTAAGGTAGGAAAATTCTGATTGGCTGATGGAATCAGCCAATCAGAATCAAGTTCAATCCGATTGGCTGATCCAATCAGCCAATCAGATTGAGCTCGCATTGTATTGGCTGATCGGATCAGCCAATAGAATGCGAGCTCAATCTGATTGGCTGATTGGATCAGCCAATCGGATTGAACTTGATTCTGATTGGCTGATTCCATCAGCCAATCAGAAAATTCCTACCTTAATTCCGATTGGCTGATAGAATCCTATCAGCCAATCGGAATTCGAGGGACGCCATCTTGGATGACGTCCCTTAAAGGAACCGTCATTCGTCGTCTAGTCGTCGGAAGAAGAGGATGGATCCGCGCTGGAGGTCTTCAAGATGGAGCCGGTCGTCATCGGATGGAAGAACATAGAAGATGCCGCTTGGAGAAGATGTTTGCCGGTCCGGATGTCCTCTTCTTGCCGGATAGGAGGAAGACTTTGGAGCACCGGATTATGGATCGCCAACCCCCACTTGGGTTGGATGAAGATCTTGGAGCCAGGACGGATCGGTGAACCTGGCATGGTGAAGACAAGGTAGGAAGATCATCAGGGGCTTAGTGTTAGGTTTATTTAAGGGGGGTTTGGGTTAGATTAGGGGTATGTGGGTGGTGGGTTGTAATGTTGGGGGGGGGGGTATTGTATGTTTTCTTTTACAGGCAAAAGAGCTGAACTTCTTGGGGCATGCCCCGCAAAGGGCCCTGTTCAGGGCTGGTAAGGTAAAAGAGCTTGTAACTTTTTAAATTTAGAATAGGGTAGGGAATTTTTTATTTTGGGGGTCTTTGTTATTTTATTAGGGGGCTTAGAGTAGGTGTAATTAGTTTAAAATTGTTGTAATATTTTTCTTATGTTTGTAAATATTTTTTTATTTTCTGTAACTTAGTTCTTTTTTATTTTTTGTACTTTAGATAGTTTATTTAATTGTATTTATTTGTAGCAATTGTGTTTAATTAATTTATTGATAGTGTAGTGTTAGGTTAATTGTAGGTAATTGTAGGTAGTTTATTTAATTATTTTATTGATAGGGTAGTGTTAGGTTTAATTATATCTTAGGTTAGGATTTATTTTACAGCTAAATTTGTAATTATTTTAACTAGGTAACTATTAAATAGTTCTTAACTATTTAATAGTTATTGTACCTGGTTAAAATAAATACAAAGTTGCCTGTAAAATAAATATTAATCCTAAAATAGCTATAATATAAATGTAATTTATATTGTAGCTATATTAGGATTTATTTTACAGGTAAGTATTTAGCTTTAAATAGGAATAATTTATTTAATAAGAGTTAATTTATTTCGTTAGCTAAAAATTATATTTAACTTAGGGGGGTGTTAGTGTTAGGGTTAGACTTAGCTTTAGGGGTTAATACATTTATTAGAATAGCGGTGAGCTCCGGTCGGCAGATTAGGGGTTAATAATTGAAGGTAGGTGTCGGCGATGTTAGGGAGGGCAGATTAGGGGTTAATACTATTTATGATAGGGTTAGTGAGGCGGATTAGGGGTTAATAACTTTATTATAGTAGCGCTCAGGTCCGCTCGGCAGATTAGGGGTTAATAAGTGTAGGCAGGTGTCGGCGACGTTGTGGGGGGCAGATTAGGGGTTAATAAATATAACATAGGGGTCGGCGATGTTAGGGGCAGAAGATTAGGGGTACATAGGGATAACGTAGGTGGCGGCGATTTGCGGTCGGAAGATTAGGGGTTAATTATTTTAAGTAGCTTGCGGCGACGTTGTGTGGGGCAAGTTAGGGGTTAATAAATATAATATAGGGGTCGGCGGGGTTAGGGGCTGCAGATTAGGGGTACATAAGTATAACGTAGGTGGCGGTCGGCAGATTAGGGGTTAAAAATTTTAATCGAGTGGCGGCGATGTGGGGGGACCTCGGTTTAGGGGTACATAGGTAGTTTATGGGTGTTAGTGTAGTTTAGGGTACAGTAGTTAAGAGCTTTATGAACCGGCGTTAGCCAGAAAGCTCTTAACTCCTGCTATTTTCAGGCGGCTGGAATCTTGTCGTTAGAGCTCTAACGCTCACTGCAGAAACGACTCTAAATACCAGCGTTAGAAAGATCCCATTGAAAAGATAGGCTACGCAAATGGCGTAGGGGGATCTGCGGTATGGAAAAGTCGCGGCTGTAAAGTGAGCGTTAGACCCTTTAATCACTGACTCCAAATACCAGCGGGCGGCCAAAACCAGCGTTAGGAGCCTCTAACGCTGGTTTTGACGGCTACCGCCGAACTCTAAATCTAGGCCATAGAATCCTTAATTTAAATTGCAGACTAATTGGAAGGTTAAACACATAGATGTTCATCACAATCCTTTAGAAATACTTATCTTGGGCCAGATTACAAGTGGAGCGCAAATATCGCTTTTGTGAAAGCGATATTTGTGCTCCAGTGAGTAATACCAGCGCACGCTAATGTGCGCTGGTATTACAAGCTGAGCGCAATGCGAACGCAAGCTAGGAAGCATTGCGCTCATGAGAGAGCAGTTCCGTAGGCTCTTATGGGAGCCTCGTTCTCATGCCATGTCTCACTAGCAAAACACAATAATTAAACAGCGCTAGCTGCCAGGGATGATTCAAAATAGCTGTGATATAGAGCAATAAACACCAATACAGTGAAATGAATAAAAGTAATAAAAATTGATACTTGATACGTAAAATAAAAAATTAATAAATGAATAAATGAAATGAATAAACGTATATTGTTTGAAAGCCACTAATAATGATTGTATAATTATCTTTCCTAATAGAAATATATGAGCATATATGTGCAGCACATATAAACACAGGCTGACAAAAGAATATTCAAATGCAAAAAAGATGAAATAAATAATACAAATTCCTAAAGAAAAAACATAAAACAAGAAACACAATAAGTGCAAACAAGTGCAACTCAATGATAATTTTTATACAAGACCTGCTGCTGCAAAAATGACCAAAGGTGTCCTGCGTGCCTCCCGAAGTAAAGTAGAATCCCAAATCTCTGAAACATATAAGCGCAAACAGACTCAAGTGTAGGTAAATACAACAAACGCACCCCACTCTCTGAATTGTACTTACAAAGTTGAAATTTATTTAGGCGGTTTGTTAACACAACATATGATATCCAAGGCAATAAAAGCATAAATCTTTGCAAATGAAGATTCCGGAACCAAAAGTGTCCGTTTTAGGTTAGTGTCCGTTATAGTGGCTTCAGATTAAGGAACGCTGTATTCGAAGCGTCAATGTGGAAGCCGATGTCGTCACTGGAGCAAAGTACGGATCCTCAAGCAGTCCAAAAAGCCTCAACGCGTTTCAACCGCCAACGTGCAGTCTTTCTCAAGAGGTAAGAGTTCATGTCCCTTCTCACAACACAAGCTACTATATAGCGAACAGGCTTATTTCATTGGATGGAAGAAAGTCTCGTTACATAACTGGCCTGCCTGCTATATTTGTTGTGGAAAGCGGACTTGGATCAATATGCATGATAAATAAATGGCACATATTATAATACCATTAAAAACATAATTATGCTAAAGTGCTGAAGATATAATAAATAAACAATACTAAGACAAATAAATTAATAAACCAATAGTATATTGTAGCGTATTATTGACATCTTCAGTGGTTTATTAATTTATTTGTCTTAGTATTGTTTATTTATTATATCTTCAGTACTTTAGCATAATTATGTTTTTAATGGTATTATATTGATCCAAGTCCGCTTTCCACAACAAATATAGCAGGCAGGCCAGTTATGTAACGAGACTTTCTTCCATCCAATGAAATAAGCCTGTTCGCTATATAGTAGCTTGTGTTGTGAGAAGGGACATGAACTCTTACCTCTTGAGAAAGACCGCACGTTGGCGGTTGAAACGCGTTGAGGCTTTTTGGACTGCTTGAGGATCCGTACTTTGCTCCAGTGACGACATCGGCTTCCACATTGACACTTTCGAATACAGCGTTCCTTAATCTGAAGCCACTATAACGGACACTAACCTAAAACGGACACTTTTGGTTCCGAAATCTTCATTTGCAAAGATTTATGCTTTTATTGCCTTGGATATCATATGTTGTGTTAACAAACCGCCTAAATAAATTTCAACTTTGTAAGTACAATTCAGAGAGTGGGGTGCGTTTGTTGTATTTAGCTACACTTGAGTCTGTTTGCGCTTATATGTTTCAGAGATTTGGGATGTCTCACTAGCACAGCGAAGGGGGTAAATTGCGCAGCGATGGCAGCAAATTGTAAATATATATGTATATGCTTATATACTGTACATATATATTTATGTGTTTATATGTGCATATACACATATTAACACATAAATATATATGTATATAAGCGTATACATATATATTTATGTGTTTATATGTGCATATACACATATTAACACATAAATATATATGTATATAAGCGTATACATATATATTTACTGGGAACACACAGTTCCCATAAACCGTGATGTAAAGGCACTTTTCAGGGCCGTTTTTTTTTTCTAACACCTCACTCCTGCCAACTTTACCCCCACAATACTGCCTTGTGTAGTTATTTTATTAAAAAATAAAATTGCTACCATTTTTATTTTTTAGTGAAATACACTACACTGTATTTTGGGGGCATTTGGGGCACATTTATAAAATTAACCACAGATCAAAGTAGCCACTTGTAATGGCTGGTTATTTATTGCGCACCCGCAAATGGGCAAATTTGCGGGCACGCAATAAATTAGTGCTTCACTTGTAATCTAGCTCCTAATGATTTATCTATAAACATCCCCTCACACTTTAATGTTTTTATTCTGTTAAAAATCATTAGATATATTTTTATATTGGATAGTGACCACATATTTTATATGCCAGCAATAAGGCTCCTAAATGAAATCTTGCTTTGCTAAAGAATGAGACAAATAACTGCTTGTACATTTTTACAAATAAAAAAAAATAATCAACTTTCAGATCATACATTAACAAAATATATACTATATACTTCTGTTATTAAATTTAGTTTGTTCTCTTGGTAAACTTTGTTGAAGAGCATACCTAGGTAGGCACAGGAGCATTCATATTTCTTGAACACTATGGACCTGAATTTTAGAAAGGCAAATTTAAGCTTGAGAACTGTTTATCTAACTATGTTGGTTGCGGCTGTAAAAGAAAGAAACCCACAATCCTATATTATAAAAGGCCAGGTATGTTTGTCCGATGCAGTCATGCGCAGTAGAGACTGCAGGGCGAGGCAAACATACCTGGTCTTAAGGATCAATGACCGGACCGCCGTCTGGGCTGCGCACGAGACGACCAGCGTTGGGAGGGTTAGGAGGGAGGCGGGTGGGCGGCACCACGCTAGAGGGGGGCGGGGACGGGTGGGACCGCTAAACTACAGAAAAAAAATACCAGTGCAGGGAGGGGGATGTGGGAGAGGGGATCCAAGTGGATGGGGGGATCAGAGGGTAGGAAGGGGGGATCAGAGGGTAAGGAGGGGGGAGTTAGTTGGGCAGCTACAAACATACTTGGCCTTACATATTTTAGCCTTTGTACACGGGCTTTAGGACTAGTATAATATAATGCTGAAAAGGCCTCCAAAGATTTAGCAGAATTCCACTACATGGTACCGAGTTTTTATCATCAAACCCTATGGGCTCGATCGTTCTCTCACAAGAGAACCTGCAGTCAGGATTTATCAAGCAGCGATCATTAGACCACTGCTATCCTACCTTGTTCTCCACCTCTAAGGTGGAGAATTTAAATCTCCCCGGTCTAATCTGACTGGAGGGATTGACAGATCCTGCCAGTGCGTGATTGGCCGTGCCATGGCAGGGGTGGGGTTGCACGCAAGGGCAAAATAGCGCTTATGTGCAATGTTAAATTCGGGCAGAGGAGAGCTGGTGCGGACAGGGGTAAATATGTATGCCCTTGTCCGCGCTTGATTGATAAATCTAGCTCTATATAGCAGCAGCATTTACACAATGTTTATAACAATGTTATACATACAGAACACAACGGCACAGAGAGATACTTGTTAACTCCTTAACAACAGCTGTCGTACCTTGTACATTGGCTCTTTTTCAATTAAACGTTTTTTTAAATAGCGCTGCTCTAGCTGACAGTGACAAGACCGCTTTATAGCCCAATGCCTCCATATTCTAATAGCAGTTCTTGCTGCTTTCAGTGAGACCTGCAATATTAGATGCCAAAAACCCTGTAATGCCCAACGTTCCCTGTACATCCGCTGTTGTTAAGGCTTTTACTAGGAACATTAAAGTCAAAATTAAATTTTCGTAATTCCAACAGGGGACAATATTTTAAAGAAAAACATTCCAATTAAGTTCTATCATCACATTTACTTTGATCTCTTGGTTTACTTTGTTGAAGAGCATACCTCGCTATGCTCAGGAGTGTACGTGCACTATATGGCAGCAATGTTTGCACAGTGTTTAGAACAATGTTATACATTTTTGCAAACACTGTTGTTACTCGTAGGGTATGATGCTCAGCAAAGTATACCAAAAGAGCAAAGTAAATTTGATAATAAAACTAAACCGGAATTTTTTAAAGAAAATAATGTCCCCTATTTGAATCTCTGAGCTGTTTTTTTTTGGAAAACACAAATACCCATGCACAATAAATATCTTAGATGTTTATATACAAAGGGTAACAAACAACTCTTAATATTAAAGGGACAGTGTACTGTAAAATTGTGTTTCCATTTATGTGTTTCCGATGACCAACTGCAGAGTATAAAATGCTTGGAAAATTGCTCCTTATGGTTTATTGTTGTATGTGAAATAGCTGTGTTTGCTAGTTAAAACCTCAACCTATCCAAATGGGCTGAGCTTGCAGCGAGAGCAGAGATTCGTATCTTTTCTTCTCTATATACACAATGGGGTAGATTTATCAATAGTCGAGCGGACATGATTCGCTGTAGCGAAATGCTTGTGCAATGACGCCCCCTGCCCATTTGCGGCCAATCATCCACTAGCAGGGGGTGTCAATCATCCTGATCGTATCGGATCGGGATGATTTCAGTCCGCCACCTAGAAGGAGCAGCGGTGTTATGACTGCTGCTTCTTAACTTGTTCCATTTCAGGCAAGCCTGAAGCTTCGGGCATAGAAAGCAGCACCTGTTGCTTGATAAATCCACCCCAATGGCTTTCTTATGTTATTGTCTGATTACACAAAAGCAAGTGCAATTGAATATGAACATTTTATTACAATGGGGGTGTAAATTCTTCTGAAGATTCATGTTTACATACCCTTTATATTTGTTAGCAATTTAATACACTCCAACAAATAAGGTAAGACATTTTTTTTCTTTTGTGATTCAGATATAGCATGCAATTTTAAACAACTTTCTAATTTACTCCTATTATCAAATTTTCTTCATTCTCTTGGTATCTTTATTTGAAATGCAAGAATGTAAGTTTAGATGCCGGCCCATTTTTGGGTTGTTCTTGCTGATTGGTGAATAAATTAATGAACACTAATTAAAACACTAATGAATGCATTAGAAACAAAATTAACAAGTGAAATGAAACATAAAATAGAGTACGCCTTCCTCAGTGAATAAATTAATCCACCAATAAAAAAAAGTGTTGTCTAGAACCAAAAAAGCCTAGGGGCGCGATCCGATATCGATCGCAGTTTGCGGTGCAAGCGAGGGAACCGGCGTCGCCCGCAGTTTCAGCTCGCAACTCGAGCTATCCCATATAGGTCGCCGTCAGATGCTAACGTGCCGTAAGTCTCACAAACCAGCGATGTCCAGAAATCTGCGTAAGTACAAATTTCTGGCGTCGCCAGTGACTTGCGCCACGTTAGAAACTGCCGGCGCCTATAAAACCTGACTAAAGTTTAAAACACCCGCACTGTCTAACACGCCTCCCTAACATAGCCCGCACTGTCTAACACGCCTCCCTAACATAGCCCGCACTGTCTAACACGCCTCCCTAACATAGCCCGCACTGTCTAACCCTCTATCCGCTATCCCCCCTCACTAGCCTAACAATAAAAATGCTATTAACCCCTAAACCGCCGCTCCTTTACCCCGCCGCAACCTAATAAAGTTATTAACCCCTAAACCGCCGCTCCCGTACCCCGCCGCCAGCTATATTATATCTATAACCCCCTAAAGTGAGCCCCTAACACCGCCGCCATCTATATTAAAATTATTAACCCCTAATGTAAGCCCCTTACACCGCCGCCATCTCTATTAAAATGATTAACCCCTTATTTAATCTACCTACCCCGCCGCCAGCTATATTATCTATATTAACCCTAAGTATATTATAGTTAATATAGGTATTACATTATATATATTAACTATATTAACCCTAATTATATTAGGGTTAATATAGTTAATATAGTTACTATAGTATTTATATTAACTATATTAACTCTATCTAACCCTAACTAAATTTATATTAAATTAATCTAATTCATTTATAAACTAAAATATTCCTATTTAAATCTAAATACTTACCTATAAAATAAACCCTAAGATAGCTACAATATAATTAATAATTACATTGTAGCTATGTTAGGGTTAATATTTATTTTACAGGTAAATTGTTAATTATTTTAACTAGGTATAATAGATATTAAATAGTTATTAACTATTTAATATCTACCTAGTTAAAATAATTACCCAATTACCTGTAAAATAAATCCTAACCTAAGTTACAAATACACCTACACTATCAATAAATTTAATAAACTACAAACATCTATCTAAAAATACAATTAAATTAACTAAACTAAATTACAAAAAAAAACAAACACTAAATTACAAAAAATAAAAAAAAGATTACAAGATATTTAAGCTAATTACACCTATTCTAAGCCCCCTAATAAAATAATAAACCCCCAAAATAAAAAAAATTCCCTGCCCTATTCTAAATTCAACAAATTTCAAAGCTCTTTACCTTACCAGCCCTTAAAAGGGCCTTTTGTGGGGGCATGCCCCAAAGAATTCAGCTCTTTTGCATACAACAAATACAATACCCCCCCCCATTACAACCCACCACCCACATACCCCTATTCTAAACCCACCCAAACCCCCCTTAAAAAAGCCTAACACTACCCCCCTGAAGATCTCCCTACCTTGTCTTCACCACACCGGGCCGAACTCCTGATCCGATCCGGGCGATGTCTTCCTCCAAGCGGCAAAGAAGAATTCTTCCTCCGGCGACGTCTTCCTCCAAGCGGCAGCAAAGTCTTCATTCTTCCGGCGGCATCTTCAATCTTCTTTCTTCGCTCCGCCACCGCGGAGCATCCATCCCGGCCGACTGCTGAACTTGGAATGAGGTACCTTTAAATGACGTCATCCAAGATGGCGTCCGCCGAATTCCGATTGGCTGATAGGATTCTATCAGCCAATCGGAATTAAGTTAAAAAAATCTGATTGGCTGATTGAATCAGCCAATCAGATTCAAGTTCAATCCGATTGGCTGATCCAATCAGCCAATCAGATTGAGCTCGCATTCTATTGGCTGATCGGAACAGCCAATAGAATGCGAGCTCAATCTGATTGGCTGATTGGATCAGCCAATCGGATTGAACTTGAATCTGATTGGCTGATTCAATCAGCCAATCAGATTTTTTTAACTTAATTCCGATTGGCTGATAGAATCCTATCAGCCAATCGGAATTCGGCGGACGCCATCTTGGATGACGTCATTTAAAGGTACCTCATTCCAAGTTCAGCAGTCGGCCGGGATGGATGCTCCGCGGCGGCGGAGCGAAGAAAGAAGATTGAAGATGCCGCCGGAAGAATGAAGACTTTGCTGCCGCTTGGAGGAAGACGTCGCCGGAGGAAGAATTCTTCTTTGCCGCTTGGAGGATGACATCGCCGGAGGAAGAATTCTTCTTTGCCGCTTGGAGGAAGACATCGCCCGGATCGGATTAGGAGTTCGGCCCGGTGTGGTGAAGACAAGGTAGGGAGATCTTCAGGGGGGTAGTGTTAGGCTTTTTTAAGGGGGGTTTGGGTGGGTTTAGAATAGGGGTATGTGGGTGGTGGGTTGTAATGGGGGGGGGGGTATTGTATTGTTGTATGCAAAAGAGCTGAATTCTTTGGGGCATGCCCCCACAAAAGGCCCTTTTAAGGGCTGGTAAGGTAAAGAGCTTTGAAATTTGTTGAATTTAGAATAGGGCAGGGATTTTTTTTTATTTTGGGGGTTTATTATTTTATTAGGGGGCTTAGAATAGGTGTAATTAGCTTAAATATCTTGTAATCTTTTTTTTATTTTTTGTAATTTAGTGTTTGTTTTTTTTTGTAATTTAGTTTAGTTAATTTAATTGTATTTTTAGATAGATGTTTGTAGTTTATTAAATTTATTGATAGTGTAGGTGTATTTGTAACTTAGGTTAGGATTTATTTTACAGGTAATTGGGTAATTATTTTAACTAGGTAGATATTAAATAGTTAATAACTATTTAATATCTATTATACCTAGTTAAAATAATTAACAATTTACCTGTAAAATAAATATTAACCCTAACATAGCTACAATGTAATTATTAATTATATTGTAGCTATCTTAGGGTTTATTTTATAGGTAAGTATTTAGATTTAAATAGGAATATTTTAGTTTATAAATGAATTAGATTAATTTAATATAAATTTAGTTAGGGTTAGATAGAGTTAATATAGTTAATATAAATACTATAGTAACTATATTAACTATATTAACCCTAATATAATTAGGGTTAATATAGTTAATATATATAATGTAATACCTATATTAACTATAATATACTTAGGGTTAATATAGATAATATAGCTGGCGGCGGGGTAGGTAGATTAAATTAGGGGTTAATCATTTTAATAGAGATGGCGGCGGTGTAAGGGGCTTACATTAGGGGTTAATAATTTTTATATAGGTGGCGGCGGTGTAAGGGGTCAGATTAGGGGATAGATAAGGTAGATGGCGGCGGTTTTAGAGGCTCACAGTAGGGGGTTAGTTTATGTAGATGGCGGCGGGGTCCGGGAGCGGCGGTTTAGGGGGTAATAACTTTATTAGGGATTTCGGGGGGGGGGGGGATCGCGGTTGACAGGGAGATAGACATTGCGCATGCGTTAGGTGTTAGGTTTATTTTAGCAGATCGCGGTTGACAGGGAGATAGACATTGCGCATGCGTTAGGTGTTAGGTTTATTTTCTAGTTAGTTTAGGGAGTTACGGGGCTCCAATAGTCAGCGTAAGGCTTCTTACGGCTGCTTTTTGTGGCGAGGTGAAAATGGAGTAAGTTTTCTCCATTTTCGCCACGTAAGTCCTTACGCTGCATATTGGATACAAAACTGCGCGGGTTTGGTATACCTGCCTATGGCCCAAAAAACTACGGGCGACGGCAGAAATATACGCGCGTAACTTCTAGGTTACGCCGTATATAGGATACCAAATCCGCGCAAATATTGGCGTTGCCGACTTTTGCGGGCGACGATTTATATCGGATCGACCCCTAGATGCCTTCTTTTTCAAATAAAGATAGCAAGAGAACAAAGAAAAATTGATAATAGGAGTAAATTAGAAATTTGCTTAAAATTGCATGCTCTATCTGAATCACAAAAGAAAACAATTGGGTTCAGTGTCCCTTTAAGGAACAAAATATGATTGTTTGTTTTGGTGTATCCAGAAAAGGGAATTTTAATATATTTTAATATATCTATCAAGCTCCGTATCGAGCTTGAGGGCTCGTGTTTCTGGTGAGCCTTCAGGCTCGCCAGAAACACCAGTTATGAAGCAGCGGTCTAAAGACCGCTGCTCCATAACCTGTCCGCCTGCTCATCGAATACGATCGGGTTAATTGACACCCCCCCTGCTAGCAACCGATTGCCCGCAAATCTGCAGGGGGCGGCGTTGCACCAGCAGTTCAAGAGTTGCTGGTGCAATGCTGAATGCGGAGAGCGTATTATGTCATATGCCAGCACTATCCAATTGGAGTCTATAAAAGAATAAAGCAATCAGACACTGAGTGTCGAGGCTTCCGGTATGATGGCAACAAGTCCCTCTCCCACAAACATAAAGATGCTTCTTAATCAGGATAGAAAAATACATGATATTTATTAAAAAAATCATTAATGTAAAAATAGTGCAATAATGAAAAAAACTGCCTAAGTTAAAAAGGTAATATGAAATACCTATCTACCAATGGCCATTGGGATAACATTTAAGTCCCTTTGAGGTTTATAGAGCTCATAAGATGAACAAAAATGGAGGGTTAATTGCTTCCTAGTGTCCTTAAGTCCATAGACGGCAAATGAGGAGGGCTTTAATAGCAATTCAAAATTCACCAAACAGAGTCTCCGAGATTTGGGGACAATACACATAAAGGAAGCAAGAGTTTAGTAAGCAGGCAAACAAAGTCCATTGTAGTTAATACCAGCAATAAGGCAAGTCAAGCTATGCAAGCTGTCCAAATGATATATAACAGCATATAAGAGGCAGGGCAGTAGATCATCAGTTAGCATTAGCACAGACCAGTTATACATGAATATGTGACAGAGAACACCCCCAGATCGCATTGGGTATATCACCTTAGGGGTACAACCTACTGAGGGTTGTGCCCTCGCCTAATGGACCCTTATGTGGGGTAATCAACTGGTTAGATCTCATCGGTCTTCTTGGTATTGTGTCTGCCGGTCCGGTCACAGAGATAGAGAAAACTGGTCACTTAAGCTTCAAATGATCTGCACCTGTATCCACTTGGTTTCAAGTTAGTAGTAGATGGCTATTGCTGTGCCTCGCTCCTTGAACATGGTGTACGGAGTAATCCCCATTGGCTCAGTGGTTAAGGACCCTCGGCCGACCTAGCCTAGGTCATAAAAGCAAACAAACGCTACATGTGTTTCGCACCTGGGAAAGATCTGTGCAGCTTCTTCATGGCATAACTTTCCTTCTTTTCTTTTTTTCATTATTGCACTTTTTTACATTAATGAATTGTTTAATAAATATCATGTATTTTTCTATCCTGATTTAGAAGCATCTTTATGTTTGTGGGAGAGGACCTTGTTTCCATCATACCGGAAGCCTTGACACTCAGTGTCTGATTGCTTTATTCTTTTATAGACTCCATAAGGATAGTGCTGGCATAGGGCATACTGTTTTCTTTTTTCTTCCTTTTTTTCTTTAACTGATTGAAAAATACCATTTATGCACCCTTGGATACATTATCCTTTAGATATCCTAGGTCATCCTACACTTAATCAGATTGGATTGAGCTGGTACCTTTCCTTATTTATATATATATATATATATATATATATATATATATATATATATATATATATATATACTGCAGATTTAGGTAGCCTCAGTTGCTTCTGTCTCTTCATGTAATTCCAGACACATGATCAGGGCTCTGTGTGGGCCATACCATCACTTTCAAGACTCTTTGTTCTTCTTTATGCTGAGGGTAGTTCTTTATGACTTTAACTGAATGTTTTGGGTCGTTGCTATGCCGCAGAATACATTTGGGGCCAATCAAATGTCTTCCTGATGGAAATGCAGCCCCAAACCTGCAAGAAACCTCCACCATGCTTCCCTGTTGCTTGCAGGGCAGACACTCATTCTTGCACCGACAAACAAACTGCCTTCTGCTACAGCCAAATATTTCAAATTTTGACTCATCAGCCCAAAGCAACTGCTGCCATTTTTCTGCACCCTAGTTCCTGTGTTTTTGAACATAGTTGAGTTGTGTGGCTACAATTCCTCCATGAAGACCACTTCTGATCAGACTTCTTGTGCAGTAGATGGGTTACCAGGGTCCCACTGTTTTCTTCCAAATCTGAGCTGATGGCACTACTGGGCATCTTCCAGTTGTGAAGGGAAGTAAGCATGATGTGTCTTTTATCTGCTTCTTTGTTGGTCGACCTTTGTGCATCTTCAGAAGAGTTTGAATACCACATCTGGAAATCCATGTCTGCCTTGAAATTTCTTCCTGTAAAAGACCTTGCTGACGTAGTATAACTACCTTGTGTCTTGTTGCTGTGCTCAGCCTTGCCATTGTGTATGACTTTTGACATTAAACTATCTTCAGCATTCTAACCTTGTTAGCAGAGTTTGGCTGTTCCTCTACCAGTTTTTTTGTCCCTTCTAAACAGCTGTTTCTGTTTCAGTTAAAAGGACATAATATTCAAAACCACTTGAAAGTGTTGCAGCATAACTGTAAAAATATGACAGGAATATATAACCTGAACATCTCTATGTTAAAAAAAGTAAGATATTTTACCTCACAATGTCTTTAGCTCACCAGATTAAGTACTCTGTTACCAGTTATACTTCAGCTGCTGTTCAGCTGCAAGTTGAAAAACAAACAAACAGCAAATCAGCATCAGCAGTGCTGAGGTCCTGCCCTGCTTTGCTGTGATCTCAAGAAATTTCACTGAAATCTTATGAGATTTAATAGTAAGCTTCCTTAAACAGAATTGGAAAATAACATGATTGTGTCTGCACATGCCAGATGCAAACTCCCTTGCAAGTCCTGGGACTAGCACACTGATTGGCTGCTTAATGTCCCTTTACAGTAGGGTGTGAATACATAGGACATTTTGAAGTAAATATCTTCCTTTTTTAATAGATATGTTTAGATGATATTTTCTAGTTAGCGTTTTACAGCAAAGAGGGCGCAATTAGATTGGCTACAGCCTGAATCGTTAGTGAATTGGAGTATCCGTTATGGGTGGAGGAAAGGTGACATATAGGAAAACATGAAATGGTAATTAATTAAAAATGTAAGCATTTCCAAAGCCTTTCATGAATGAAAGTCCCCATCTTTTAGTTTTATAATTACAAATACCTACTTGTTAAATGAATGATCATCACTACACTAAAGAAGTTGGCAATTGAACTTAAAGGGACAGTCCACTGTAAAATTGTTTTTCCCTGAATGAGTTACCCATGACTTGTTATACCAGCTGCAGCATATAACATGTATGAAAAATTGCTTACTTATGCTTCTTTTTGCAAATGAAATAGCTGGATTTGTTCTTTGAAACCTCAGCCTATCAAAGGACTCGTTTCCATTGAGCCCTAATTTGTTTTTGTGCACTCGCAAACCGTTAAATAAGCTGTCGGAAGCAATATCGTTCACTGACTGCTTCCAATGGCCCGTTATAACTCAATTTCTGCAACAGGAGTCCGGCTGCCGAAAACTTTATCGTGTCCCATACAAAGTATCAGAAGCCGCAAATCTTTAAATAATACCAGGTTTCCAATCCCCGCGCAAACCGTTAATATACTGTCGGAGGCTGCCGATACATTAACAAAAATTACACCCAGCTCAACTAGGTGTAAAACAGGAAAAAGGTGCTTTATGAGACCTTTTTCTTATTGAAATCTAACCTGACACGTCAAAACCCCTCTATCCGCAATCCTCCCAACATCGCAACTTAAAATAAATGTATTGACCACTAAACCGCCAAACCCCCACATCGCAACTAACAATAAAAGTTTTTAACCTCTAAGCCACCATTCCCCCACATTGCAACTAGCAATAAAAGTTTTTAGCCTCTAAACTGCCATTCCCCCACATCGCAACTAACAATAAAATGTATAAACCGCTAATCCGCCATGCCCCCACATCACAACTAACAATAAAATGTATTAACATCTAAACCCCCATTCCCCCACATTGCAAAGCACCTATTTAAACCCCTAATCCGCTATTCCCCCATAACACAATCTAGCTATTTAAACTATTAACCCCTAATCTGCCATCCCCCAAAGAAAATAACTAATGACTAAGCCCCCTAACCTAACACCCCCTAAATTAACCCCCATTACATAAATTAAAAAAATACAATTAAAATAAAAAATACTAAATTACAATTAAAATAAAAAATGCTAACATTAATTTAAAAATAAAACCTAAGATTAAATTACAATAATTAAATCTAAAATTACAAAAAATAAAAAAGTCTAAACCAAATTATCAAAAATTAAAAAATTAAACCTAATACCCCTATAAAAATAAAAAGACCCCCCTAAATAAAAACACCCCCTAATCTAAGACTACACTACCAATAGCCCTTAAAAGAGCCTTTTGTAGGGCATTGCCCTATAGCAATCAGTTATTTTACCTAAACATACAAATTAACCCCTAACACTAAACCCCCCAACCCACCAACCACCCCTCAAAATAAAAAAAAACTAATACTAAAACACCTAAGCTACCCATTGCCCCTAAAGGGGCATTTGTATGGGCATTGCTCTTAAAAGGGCAATCAGCTCTTTTGCAGCCCAATTAAAATAACAAAGTCCTAATCTAAAAAAAAAAAAAAAAACAACCAAAAAAATAAAAATAAGTCTAACCACCAAATAGGTACTCACTGTTGCTGAAGTCCGGCGGAGAAGATCTTCTTTCAGTCACTGAAGGTCTTCTTACAGGTTGTGATATCTTCATCCAGCACGGGGACCTCTTCCAGGACCAAGGTGATGTGGAGCGGAGGTGACGCGGAACAGGACTGGTGACCGCGGAGCCATCCAGCATGGAGCATCTTCTTTGTACGATCACCGCAGCACACTGAAGCTTGAATGCAAGGTACCCGTTTTATATTGGGGTACTGTTGCAATGCTATTGGCTGATATTTTCAAATTAGCCAATATTATGAGAGCTACTGAAATCCTATTGGTTGATTTGAACTTGTATGTGGCGCCGTATATGCGATTGAGTGTAGTGTAAGGTCGGGTTACCATAGTAGCCTATTAATGTTTTAGAAATCCGGCATTGGGTGGAAGTGTTAACACAATGCTAATTTACACCTACACGAAAAGAGCGACTGCACGCAAAGCGCAAACTATTTCAATGGAAACCTGGTACTAAAATGTAGCCATAAATTACTTTTAGCTACCGGCAACTTCGGTAGCTTGCGGCTCCATTTTTAACAACTCAATGGAAATGAGCTCAAAGTAGGCTAAGCTTGCAGTGCAATCAGATTTTGTTATCTCTGTCTCTGTACAATACTTGGAAGAAATAAAGATGTAAAATGTTAATTTTTGATTGTTCTTTCTATTTCCCACAGTGAGTATAATTTCTTTTGCTGGCTTTGTTTACATAGTTTCACAATAGCCTATACCTAGGTATTTTTAACGTTCAGTATAGGTTGGGATACTACAGTTTAAATTAGCTCTTTCAAATGCCAATATAAAGGCAAAGGATCTATTTGTAAATAATTTAGGGGCAGAATACGATTGGAGCCCTAACATTCACGTGTGAGCAATAAGGAATATATTGTGGGTGTTTGCGCATGTCGGGTTTATCGCTTGTATTATAAGTTGAAAGTAAATGCGATCGATTGAGCGCAATCACGATTTACGCTAGAAAGAATGTTGACAGCATCCTCAGAGTTCTGCTTAACTGTTTTGCAAAACAAAAAAGTGTCACAAAATACATAAAAAATACATTACATAGTACACTTACACTCATAATAACCCCATCTAATAAAAATGATTAAAAAAATATTGCACAAAAAAGTTATAAGCTCAAAGATATGAGGTCTCAGGTATTAAAAAAGGCAGGCTTTAACATTGAGATACATACATATATATACATGTCTAAAGACGGATCTGTATGTGTGTATATATATATTTATATATATACGTATATATATATATATATATATATATATATATGTTTGTGTGTGTGTATGTGTACATATGTATTTATGCATTTATATGTGTTTACAAACATATATACACATATAAAATACACACACATATATATCTATATATGTGTGTGTGTGTGTGCATTCAAGTCCTTTGTAGTTAAATAGATGAAAACATGAAAAAACACTTATGCAATATTCACTTTTAATAAAGGTTTTAACTATGTATTTACTGTAAATATTTCACATTCCTATGTTCTGTACATAGCAGAATATATTGTATGTATTTCTAAATAGATATTCCTATATATATCTGTATATATCTATACCTAGTTATAATCATGTATGTGTATATACTGTATATATATATATATATATATATATATATATATATATATATAGACATGACGTTTCGGTACATTGTTGTACCTTTATCAAATGTAGCAAGAATATTAATATACATATATATATATATATATATATATATATATATATTTATATATACATATACATACTCTCCCAATAGTACAAAGGTAGCGTCAGCACTGTTTCCTGATAAAATACATTTCTTTATTGAAGGAACATAGGGATAAAGTAGCAATGTTTCGGGTCCATCTGACCCTTAGTCATGCTAAAGAACACTGTTATCCACCTCCTTATATACCACATGTATGCAAATTAGTTCAAATGAACCATTTTGGTTCTCATACCTGGATTTGGATTTGATGAAATTACACCCTCTATAGGTCAAATTTGGATTTTTTTTTCACTTTTTTTCAAAATTGCAAACTTCTTTTCTCTTTCCTAACGGATATAGGGTTTTAAAATGTTGTATCCATCAAACCTCCTTCTTTTTAAGTATTAATTATCTATTACCACCTCTTCTTTGTTTGGGAATGTGGTCTATAACCTGAAATCTCAGTTGACTGACTGTGTGACCTGCTGACACAAAATGAGATGAAACTGGAAGGGTCATGTCATTACATCTAATTGATGATTTGTGGGCACTAATCCTGTCCTTGATAGGATGTATAGTTTCCACTACATAGCCCCGCCCACAAGGACACTTTAAAATGTAGACAACATAGTCAGTATCACAAGTGTAAAAACCATTGATCTCACGTTTCTTTCTATCATTGATTTGTGCAATATATTTGCCTTTGATCATGGAGTTACCCTGTGCACAGCCTAAACAGGCATATGATCCTTTATTCTGGGTAGTTAAATAGTTTACTTTATGACACTTACTAGTGCCAACATCAGCCTTAACTACTAAGTCCCTAATATTCCTTACTCTCTTGTAAGATTGAATAGGAGGTTTACAGAATTCCTGTATATGAGGATTAGATTTATTTAATAAATATCAATGTTTCTTTATTATAATTTAAATATTTTTACTATATTGATTATACTCTGATGAAAAAAAAATATTTGTTGTTTATCTTTCTGTTTCTTTAAACGTGTTTCCTTTGTTTCTGTAATAACTGCCTGTTTGCAATTAGAAATGGTTGTGGAGGGGTAACCTCTATTTTTGAATTTACTAGCCATTTAATCAAATCTAATTGTCTGAAGGTTCTTATCCTGCACATTCCTCATTGTTCTAATAAATTGACTTTTAGGAATTCAATTAAAGACTCTTTCAGGATGGTAACTTTTATAATGCAAAAGTGTGTTGCGATCAGTGGGTTTGCAGTAAACATCTGTGATTAAATGACTTTCTTATTTCTACACAAGTGTATCCAAGTAAATAACATTCACCATAGAATAACTGAGAGTAAACTTCAGCCATTCAGTACTGTTATTTAATTATTCTACAAACCCTTGCAATGTATTTAATGGACCCCTCCATACGCCAAACACCTCATCTATAAAACAAAGCCAAATTTTACAGTACCTTTGGTACATTGGGTCGGTATAGATGAATTATTTTTAAATTGGTTAATAAAAATATTGACGTTTCAAGGAGCCACATTAGAGCCCAAGGTCGTACCTTTTTTTTTGTAAATAGTAGGTGTCCTGAAACAATAAATAAATAAGATAGAGTATAATATTAAGCATATCTTCCACAAACTCACATTGGGAAGGGGTGAAATTCACATTTTGTTTCATCAAGTCTAACACAGATTGTACTCCTGCCTTATGGGGGATGGAGGTGTATATGCTTACAACATCAAGGGTAAATCATATCAGAATCTTCAGTTTGAACAATTCCTATTTTTTCAAGAAAATCCCCTGTGTCTTTAAAGGGACATGAAACCCAATTTTTTTCTTTCATGATTCAGATAGAGAATACAATTTTAAACAACTTCCCGATTTACTTATATTATTTAGTTTGCTTCCTTCTCTTGTTATCCTTTACTGAAAGGTAAATCTAGAAAGATTCAGGAGCAGCAAAGAACCTAAGTTGTAGTAGACGATTGGTGGCTGCATATATATACACTGATTGTCATTGGCTTACCCATGTGTTCAGTCAGCAACCAGTAGTGCATTGCTGTTCATTCAACCATAAACCATTCAAGCATACCAAGAAAATGAAGAACAATTGATAATAGGGGTAAATTAGAAAGTTGCTTGAAGTTGCGTGCTCTATCTGAATCATGAAAGAAAAAAAATTAGGTTTCATATCCCTTTAAGAAAGTGTTTTTGTGCAGCAGCTATAGGATTTAAGATTTTATCTAGAAAAATGGCAATATTGGACAGGACAGAGTCAGTGCTAGCCTCAATAGGTCTTTCCAGGGGTTCCCTTAAGTTTCTATGTATTTTTGGAATGCTGTAGAACACTGGTGTAAAGGGGTCCTTTTTTATTAAAAATGTAGCTAGATCTTTTGTGATAACTCTATTTTGTAAAGCTCTATTTACCACTCCTGAAATTTCTTTTTTGGTTTCTGACAGTGGGCCACCTTCTAAAATCAGGTATATTCCACCATCAGATAGCTGGGATAATATTTCTTGTGTATAATAATCCCTATACAATATAACCACTGCCCCACCCTTGTCTGCATTTTTAATTATAATAGATGTATTACTAGCCAAATCTCTAAGCGATTTTCTTTCAGCAGCAGTAATATTGTAGTTGAATTTTGGATTTTCTTTTGACAAAAGTTTTTTTATATAATTTTGCACAAATATAATGTAAGTCACAACCCCTGGGTTTAAGGTACTGGGTACAAATTTGGACTTATTTCTTAGGCCAAGAGGTCACAAATCAAACATAGCATTCTCATTATTTACATTACTTGCAACATCATTTGTTGTTTTTTTAGTGACACATTCATGTTGAGTACAAAAATGAGCTTTTAATCTCAAATTCCGGTAAAACCGGTAAAGATCTTTTTCCAGTGTAAAGTCATTACCATAAGTGGTGGGAGAAAAAGATAACCCCTTGTTGAGTACACTTAATTCAGTGTCACTCAATTGGTGTTTGGACACATTAATTACCAAAGTATCTTGTAAGGTATTAGTCCCATTAGGAGTATACAAGACATCTTCAATGGTAACATTACCATTACCCAGATTGGAGACCAGCGGCTCTTTAACAACCTGGTGTTGTCCTTCTTCTGGCCTCATATATCCGTAAGGTTTGAATAAAGATTACGATCTTCATTTGTTTTTATAAAGGCTTTTAATATTATGGGGCCGATTTATCATGGCCCGAATGGGGCCATATACCTCTGTTTCTGCACGAGCCTTCAGGCTAGCCGGAAACATAAGTTAAGAAGCAGCAGTCTTAAGACAGCTGATCCTTAACTCGTCCGCCTGGTCTAGGTCGGTGGACAGCAATCCACATGATCTCATACAATCGGGTTGATTGATACCCCCTGCTAGCTGCCGATTGGCCGCGAATGTGCAGGGGGCAGAATTGCGCAAGCATTTCTTGTGAAATGCTTGTGCAATGATAAATGCAGACAGCGTATGCTGTCGCAATTTATCAATGTGCGGCAGACATGATCGCTACAGCGGATCATGTCCGTTCGCAGTTTTATATCGGCCCCTATGTGTTATATTGTGATTGTATTGTAATTTTATTGATATTCACCCCTTAATAGGTTATGAAAAGAATCTAGGAGAAAGAAAGAGAAAAGAAGTTTGCAATTTTGAAAAAAAGTGAAAAAAATTCAACATTTGACCTTTGGTGTAATTTCATCAAATCCAGGTATGAGAACCAAAATGGTTAATTTGAACTAATTTGCATACAGGTGATAAATAAGGAGGTGGATAACAGTGTTTCTTTAGCATGACTAAGGGTCAGGTGGACACGAAACGTTGCTATTTTATCCCTATATTGCTTCAATAAAGAAATTTATTTAATCAAGAAACAGTGCTGACACTACCTTTGTACTATTGTGAGAGTATGTATGAGAGGTAAGGCAGGCCTCTCCAGCGTGCGTGCACTCTGATATTTTATACTGAGAGATTAATTCACTGGACTGTGCATTTGCAAGGGAGCTGAATTTACGTCTGTTTGTTTGGTATATATATATATATATATATATATATATATATATATATATATATAGGTATACATATATATGTACAAAAAAACATTTGTCATCTGTCAATCAAGTGATCAATAATTTTGTCTAGTCCATTTTTGGAGTTTTGCATTGAATGTGTCAGATTTGGCTTTGTTTTCTCCACTTTTTTGTGTCATACCAATACAAACAAAAGAAATAAACATGAGAATGCCTAAACATTTGTAATTGCAACAATTGTCTGGGCGAAGTGGTGCTTTATCTGACAGAAATGCAGGGGTGCCAATATTTTATAATATGTGTGTACAGGTGGCCCTCGTTTTACAACGGTTCAATTTACACCATTTCAGAATAACAACCTTTTTTCCAGTCATGTGACTGCTATTGAAAAGCATTGAGAAGCAGTGCATTTATTAAAATAGCCAGTAGGTGGAGCTGTCCGCTTGTGTTGCAGCAAAGCCAAGCAAGCTGAAATTAATCAGTTTAACCAGACCTGAGCTATCGAGCAGATTTCAAAGGAACAAGATCTTCCTGTCTTTAAATCAGTCCAGATTGGAATGCATAGAAAGAACTGTTTGCAGAAAAATGCAAGTGAAGTCTGTGTTGTGTGATTATTTTATTAGGTTTATAATGCTGTTTAGCAAATGGTTTTGTTCATTTAACTAAGTTTAATTATATATTCTGTGTTGTGTGATTATTATATTAGGTTTATAATGCTGTTTAGCATTTAAAGTCTTCATTTCAAAGCTTTAAAAATAAATGTATTAGGTGTTACTTATGACAATTTTGAGAGGGGCCTGGAACCTATCTCCCTAATTCCCATTGACTTACATTATAAACTGGGTTTCAATTTACAACCATTCCTTCTGGAACCTAACCCCGGCGTAAACTGAGGGCTACCTGTATTTATTAATAAATTGAACATATGTGTGTGAATAACATTGGAATGTGAAAAATTCATATTTTCATGTTGGGTTAGTGCGCTTGAAAATATGCAATTGTGTTTGTGTGCTAGTTGGTAGTGATGTCGCGAACAGTTCGCCAGAGAACAGTTACCGGCGATCTTAGCTTGTTCGCGTTCGCCGCGGCGGGCGAACATATGCAATGTTCGATCCGCCCCCTATTCGTCATCATTGAGTAAACTTTGACCCTGTATCTCACAGTCTGCAGACACATTTCAGACCAATCAGCAGCAGACACTCCCTCCCAGCTCCTGGCAGCAGCCATTTTAGATTCATTATGATCCTGCATTCTTAGTGAGAGGATGGATAGTGCTGCTGCTGGTGATTTTATAGGGAAATTGATAGCTAGGCTAGTGTATTCAGTGTCCACTACAGTCCTGAAGGACTCATCTGATCTCTGCTGTAAGGACAGCACCCCAAAAAGCCCTTTTTAGGGCTAGAACTTCAGCCCAAAAAGCTCTTTTTAGGGCTAGAACTTCAGTGTTTTTTTTTGTTTTGTAATCTAATTGCATTTGCCTGCCTGTCAGCCTGTGTGTGAGGCTCACAGCATATACTGTGCCTACTTGCTCACTGCCACCACTCATATCTGGTGTAACATTATTGTAAATTAAAAAAAACAAAAACTTTTACATCAGTTTGCTAGTGTAATCTAATTTCATTTTCCATCAGGCCTGTGTGTCAGGCCCACATCATATACTGTGATTAATTGCTCTGTGCCACCACTCATATCTGGTGTAACATTAGTGTAAATGTAAAAAAAAAAAAACTTTTACATCAGTTTGCTAGTGTAATCTAATTTCATTTTCCATCAGGCCTGTGTGTCAGGCCCACATCATATACTGTGATTAATTGCTCTGTGCCACCACTCATATCTGGTGTAACATTAGTGTAAATTAAAAAAAAAAAAAAAACTTTTACATCAGTTTGCTAGTGTAATCTAATTTCATTTTCCATCAGGCCTGTGTGTCAGGCGCACAGCATATACTGTGCCTAATTGCTCTGTTTTCAACCACTCATATCTAGTGTAACATTAGTGTAAATTTTTTTAAAAAAAACTTTTACATCAGTCTGCTAGTGTAATCTAATTTCAGTTGCCAGGCCAGCCTGCCACTGCCAGCCTCAGTGCCACCACTCATATCTGGTGTAACATTAGTGTAAATTTAAAAAAAAAAAAAAACAATGTTTACATCAGTTTGCTAGTGTAATCTAATTTCATTTTCCATCAGGCCTGTGTGTCAGGCCCACAGTATATACTGTGATTAATTGCTCTGTGCCACCACTCATATCTGGTGTAACATTATTGTAAATTTAAAAAAAAAAACTTTTACATCAGTTTGCTAGTGTAATCTAATTTCATTTTCCATCAGGCCTGTATGTCAGGCCCACAGCATATACTGTGATTAATTGCTCTGTGCCACCACTCATATCTGGTGTAACATCAGTGTAAATTTAAAAAAAAAAAAACTTTTACATCAGTTTGCTAGTGTAATCTAATTTCATTTTCCATCAGGCCTGTGTGTCAGGCGCACAGCATATACTGTGCCTAATTGCTCTGTTTTCAACCACTCATATCTGGTGTAACATTAGTGTAATTTTTTTTTAAAAAAACGTTTACATCAGTCTGCTAGTGTAATCTAATTTCTGTTGCCAGGCCAGCCTGCCACTGCCAGCCTCAGTGCCACCACTCATATCTGGTGTAACATTAGTGTAAATTTAAAAAAAAAAAAAAACTTTTACATCAGTCTGCTAGTGTTATTTAATTTTAGTTACCAGGCCAGCCTGCCACTAGTGCCAGCCTGTGTGTCAGGCTCCCAGCATATACTATGCCTACTTCCATCCTCAGTGCCACCACTCATATCTGTTGTAACATTAGTGTAATTTTTTTTTTTAAATTTTTTTTACATCAGTCTGCTAGTGTTATTTAATTTTAGTTGCCAGGCCAGCCTGCCACTAGTGCCAGCCTGTGTGTCAGGCTCCCAGCATATACTGAGCCTACTTCCATTCTCAGTGCCACCACTCATATCTGTAGTAATATTAGTCTACATTTAAAAAAAAAAAAAACTTTTACATCAGTCTGCTAGTGTTATTTAATTTTAGTTGCCAGGCCAGCCTGCCACTAGTACCAGCCTGTGTGTCAGGCTCCCAACATATACTGTGCCTACTTCCATCCTCAGTGCCACCACTCATATCTGGTGTAACATTAGTGTAATTTTTTTTTAAAAAAAACTTTTACATCAGTCTGCTAGTGTTATTTAATTTTAGTTGCCAGGCCAGCCTGCCTCTAGCGCCAGCCTGTGTGTCAGGCTCCCAGCATATACTGTGCCTACTTCCATCCTCAGTGCCACCACTCATATCTGTTGTAACATTAGTGTAACTTTTTAAAAAAAAAAACTTTTACTTCAGTCTTCTAGTGTTATTTAAATTTAGTTGCCGGGCCAGCCTGCCACTAGTGCCAGCCTGTGTGTCAGGCTCCCAGCATATACTGTGCCTACTTCCATCCTCAGTGCCACCACTTATATTTGTTGTAACATTAGTGTAACTTTTAAAAAAAAAAACGTTTACATCAGTCTGCTAGTGTTATTTAATTTTAGTTGCCAGGCCAGCCTGCCACTAGTGCCAGCCTGTGTGTCAGGCTCCCAGCATATACTGTGCCTACTTCCATTCTCAGTGCCACCACTCATATCTGTTGTAACATTATTGTAAATTTTTAAAACTGTCACTGTGAAGCGGGCATAACCCTTACACTACCTGATCGATACAACATCATACCTGATGTTTTAAAGGAAGTTATTCCAAACAATTTAGGAATGTTAGGTGATTTAGGCCCTTTATGGCTTTAAACCAGACTCTGCATCAACTATGTAATTTTCCGTGGGACTTTTGCCATGGATCCCCCTCCGGCATGCCACAGTCCAGGTGTTAGTCCCCTTGAAACAACTTTTCAATCACTATTGTGGCCAGAAAGAGTCCCTGTGGGTTTTAAAGTTCGCATGCCTATTGAAGTCAATGACGGTTCGCCCTGTTCGCCGGTTCGTGAACAGTAGCGGAAGTTCGAGTCCGCCGTTCGCAAACCGAAATTTTTAGGTTCGCGACATCACTACTAGTTGGGTGTTAGTTCCCCCCCCCCCTCCCACACACACACTTTTTTGCTCCATTCACTTCTATGGGGGAATAGGTAACCGTGTGCAATTATTTTAGTACGGATTTTTGCGCTTGTCGGGTAAGCGTGCAAGTGAACACTTACTTTCAACTCATAATACGAGTGCAACAAGACGTGCACAAAAAGCTTACGTCTAGAGTAGTTTGAGCGTGAGCGTTAAATAACACTCCACTTGTAAACTGGCCCTTAAAGTGAATGTAAACTTGACCATACTCACTCAAGTCATAGTATAGAATTTTAAAAATAAATGAGACTTTCATTCATCAAATTTGTAGTCTATACTGATCTTCTTAGATTTTTACCTTTTAAGATAGGCGCCATTCCTCCGCCCGCCATATTGATCAATTGATTGACAGATGAAGAATCTGCAATCCACTAATTGTTGTTTCCCCCCCCCCCCGGGTCGTGACGCTTGTGCAAACGCCCGGGGGGGGGAACAACGATTAGTGGATTGCAGATTCGACATCCTATCCTATGACTTGAGCGAGTATGCTCAAGTTTACATTCACTTTATTACACTCCAGCAGATAAAATGGATCATTGGGAACAAATTAAAGGGGAACGTTTTTGGATAAACTGTCCCTTTAAATTAAACAATTAGAAAGTGATACTTTTAACACAAGCAATCATATCCCTGCATTTTGTTTTGAGCCAGAAATATATCTAAGCCATATTTAAATTTATCTTAAGTATTGTCTCAATCTCCTTAGGAGAGATGTTCCACAATTTGATTGGGGGCATATCTATCAAGCTCTGGATAGAGTTTACGGCCCTGTATTTCTGGCGAGCCTGCAGGCTCGCCAGGAACAGCAGTTATGAAGCAGCGGTCTAAAGACCGCTGCTCCATAACCTGTCCGCCTGCTCTGAGCAATTGGCCGCGATTCTGCAGGGAGCGGCGTTGCACCAGCAGCTCTTGTGAGCTGCTGGAGCAATGCTGAATACGGAGAGCGTATTACTCTCCGTATTCAGCGAGGTCCGCCAGACTTTGATAAATAGAGGCCTTGGGATAAACCGCACTGTATATGAGCCTTGAATATATTTACATAAAGTAATCAAATCCCCTCTCAAGAGCCTTTTTTTCTAGAGTAAACGGATACAATTTGGCTAACCTGCATAAAAAGTTTAAACCCTCCATTCTCTTATTAGCTTTGTGGCCAGTCTCTGAACTTTTTCTAATACTGCATTGTCCGTTTTTAAAATTGGTCCCCAGAACTGCACTCTGTACTCAAGGTAAGGTCTTACCAGAAATAGAATTATGTTTTCTTCTATAAGGTACGACGAGTCCACGGATTCATCCTTTACTTGTGGGATATTATCTCCTGCTAACAGGAAGTGGCAAAGAGCACCACAGCAGAGCTGTCTATATAGCTCCTCCCTTAGCTCCACCCCCCAATCATTCTCTTTGCCTACTCTAAGTACTAGGAAGGGTAAAGTGAAAGAGGTGATAAATGTTAGTTTTTATTTTCTTCAAGCAAGAGTTTTATTATTTTAAATGGTACCGGTGTGTACTATTTATTCTCAGGCAGCAGATGGATGAAGACTTCTGCCTGGAGGCTGATGATCTTAGCATTTGTCACTAAGATCCAGAGCAGTTCCTACAGAATGGCTGAGGGGTACAAGAAACTTCAGTGTGAGGAACGTTTTCATGCTATATAGCAGTGAGGTATGTTCAGTCATTTTTTCTGGAGAGACTGTTGTATTTCAGAAAGGCTGACAGTATCCCCATGAAGGTAAGGGTAAGCAGTAATCCTAACGAGAGATAGAAGGGTATTACTATGCTTGCATAAGGGGCTAATGAAAAAATGGTTGACACTGAGTTTTTAAATGTTTGTGGGCAAACGTTTTGTGAACTGGGAGTACTGTTAACATTTTTTTTGGGCAATAACGTTTTTTTGAAAAACTTTGAGGATACAATTGGCTTCTTGTTTGGGTCTCAGAACCCACATGGCTAGTTTGGAACCGCTCTGGTGCGGTTCTTTGAGGCTGACAAAACATTGAGTGAGATGGGAGGGGCCTATTTTCACGCCTCAGATGCGCAGTTGTTTTTACTAAGCAGGCAGCAAGCTCCGGAGGGCCCTTGTGGAAGTGTTGGGCCAAATTGAAGCTTTAACCCCATTTTTCCAGGGGGGTGCAGGGGGTGTTTTTTCCAGATTTAGTCCTATTATCTATCCGGTTTGCACAATAAAGGGTTACGTTTTTCTTTTTCTTGTTGGGCAAACTTAACTGCATAAATTGAATCTTATATCAAAAATTTGAAACAATTTTTTTCTTTTAAAGGCGCAGTACCGTTTTTTTTTAAGATTGTTATTTTTTCACTAAATAAAGTGTTTTCAAGCTTGTTTGTGGTCATTACTAGCCTGTACAACATGTCTGACATTGAGGAAAGCCAATGTTCAATGTGTTTAGAAACCATTGTGGAACCCCCGCTTAAAATGTGTCCCTCATGCACTGAAAGGGCAATAAATTGCAAAGAACATATTTTAGCTAATAAAAGTATGTCGCAGGATGATTCTCAGTCAGAAGGGAATTAGGTTATGCCATCTAATTCTCCCCAAGTGTCACAACCATTAACCCCCGCACAAGCGACGCCAAGTACTTCTAGTGAGTCTAATTCTTTCACCCTGCAAGATATGGCCGCAGTTATGAATACTACCCTCACAGAGGTTTTATCTAAGCTGCCTGGGTTGCAGGGGAAGCGCAGTAGGTCTGGTGTGAGAGTAAATACTGAGCCCTCTGACACTTTATTAGCCATATCCGATGTACCCTCACAATGTTCTGAGTTGGGGGTGAGGGATTTGCTGTCTGAGGGAGAGATTTCTGATTCAGGAAAGATGTTCCCTCAGACAGACTCAGATATGACGGCTTTTAAATTTAAACTAGAACACCTCTGCTTATTGCTCAGGGAGGTTTTAGCGACTCTGGATGACTGTGACCCTATTGTAGTTCCAGAGAAATTGTGTAGAATGGACAGATATCTAGAGGTTCCTGCCTACACTGATGTTTTTCCGGTCCCTAAGAGGATTTCGGACATTGTTACTAAGGAATGGGATAGACCAGGTATTCCGTTCTCTCCCCCTCCTACTTTTAAGAAAATGTTTCCCATATCAGACACCATGCGGGATTCGTGGCAGACGGTCCCTAAGGTGGAGGGAGCTGTTTCTACCCTGGCTAAGCGTACAACTATACCTATTGAAAACAGTTGTGCTTTCAAAGATCCTATGGATAAAAAATTAGAGGGTCTCCTAAAGAAAATATTTATTCATCAGTGTTTTCTTCTGCAACCTATAGCGTGCATTGTTCCTGTAACTACTGCAGCTGCTTTTTGGTTCAAGGCTCTGGAGGAGGCTCTTCAGGTTGAGACCCCATTAGATGATATTCTGGATAGAATTAGGGCTCTCAAGCTAGCTAATTCTTTCATTACAGATGCCGCTTTTCAACTGGCTAAATTAGCGGCAAAGAATTCAGGTTTTGCCATTTTAGCGCGTAGAGCTTTATGGCTTAAGTCCTGGTCTGCTGATGTGTCATCAAAATCTAAGCTTTTAGCCATCCCTTTCAAAGGTCATTTCAGACATCACAGGAGGAAAAGGCCATGCCCTTCCTCAGGATAAGACAACTAAGATGAGGACCAAACAAAATAATTTTCGTTCCTTTCAAAACTTCAAAGGTGGTCCCTCTACCTCTTCCCCTGCTGCAAAACAAGAGGGGAATTTTACTCAATCCAAGTCAGCCTGGAGACCTAACCAGACTTGGAACAAAGGTAAACAGGCCAAGAAGCCCGCTGCTGCCATCAAGACAGCATGAAGGGGTAGCCCCCGATCCGGGACCGGATCTAGTAGGGGGCAGACTTTCTCTCTTTGCTCAAGCTTGGGCAAGAGACATTCACGACTCCTGGGCGTTAGAAATTGTAACCCAGTGGTATCTTCTAGATTTCAAAAATTCTCCTCCAAGGGGAAGATTCCATCTTTCTCAATTGTCTGTAAACCAGACAAAAAGAGAGGCGTTCTTACGCTGTGTAGAAGACCTATATACCATGGGAGTGATCTGCCCAGTTCAGAAAAAAGAACAGGGGCAGGGGTTTTACTCCAATCTGTTTGTAGTTCCCAAAAAGAGGGAACCTTCAGACCAATTTTAGATCTCAAAATCCTAAACAAATTTCTCAGAGTCCCATCCTTCAAGATGGAGACCCTTCGGACTATTTTAACAATGATACTGGAGGGTTAATATATGACCACCATGGACTTAAAGGATGCGTATCTACACATCCCTATCCACAAAGATCATCACCAGTTCCTCAGGTTCGCCTTTCTGGACAAGCATTACCAGTTTGTGGCTCTTCCCTTCGGGTTGGCCACAGCTCCCAGAATTTTCACAAAGGTGCTAGGGTCCCTTCTGGCGGTTCTAAGGCCGCAGGGCATAGCAGTGGCGCCTTATCTGGACAATATCTTAATTCAGGCGTCAACTTTCCAACTAACCAAATCTCACACGGATATCGTGTTGGCTTTTCTAAGATCTCACGGGTGGAAGGTGAGCGTAAAAAAGAGTTCACTTATCCCCCTCACAAGAGTTCCATTCCTGGGAACTCTGATAGATGTGGTAGACATGAAAATTTTTCTGACGGAGGTCAGGAAATCAAAGATTTTAACCACCTGCCGAACTCTTCATTCCATTCCTCGGCCGTCCGTGGCTCAGTGTATGGAGGTAATCGGACTAATGGTAGCGGCAATGGACATAGTTCCGTTTGCTCGCTTGCATCTCAGACCAATGCAACTATGCATGCTCAATCAGTGGAATGGGGATTATGCAAATTTATCTCCTCAGATAAATCTGGATCAAGAGAACAGAGACTCTCTTCTTTGGTGGTTGTCACAGGATCATCTGTCCCAGGGAATGTGTTTCCGCAGGACAGCATGGGTCATAGTGACGACGGACGCCAGCCTATTGGGCTGGGGTGCAGTCTGGAATTCCCTGAAAGCACAGGGTATGTGGACTCAGGAGGAGGCTCTCCTCCCGATAAATATTCTAGAACTGAGAGCGATATTCAATGCGCTTCAGGCATGGCCTCAGCTGGCTTTGGCCAGATTCATAAGATTCCAGTTGGACACTATCACGTTTGTAGCATGTATCAATCATCAGGGGGGAACAAAGAGTTCTCTAGCGATGATGGAGGTTTCCAAAATAATTCGATGGGCAGAGGCTCACTCTTGCCATCTATCAGCAATCTATATCCCAGGAGTGGAGAACTGGGAAGCGGATTTTCTAAGTCGTCAGACTTTTCATCCGGGGGAGTGGGAACTTCATCCGGAGGTGTTTGCACAATTGATTCATCAATGGGGCACACCAGAATTGGATCTGATGGCATCTCGTCAGAATGCCAAACTTCCTTGTTACGGGTCCAGATCGAGGGATCCTCAAGCAGTACTGATAGATGCTCTAGCAGTACCTTGGTCGTTCAACCTGGCTTATGTGTTTCCACCATTTCCTCTCCTTCCTCGTCTGATCGCCAGAATCAAACAGGAGAGAGCTTCGGTGATTTTGATAGCACCTGTGTGGCCACGCAGGACTTGGTATGCAGATCTGGTGGACATGTCATCTCTGCCACCGTGGACTCTGCCACTGAGACAGGACCTTCTCATTCAGGGTCCGTTCAAACATCCAAATCTAGTTTCTCTGCGGCTGACTGCCTAGAGATTGAACGCTTGATTTAATGCAAGCGGGGATTCTCGGAGTCGGTCATAGATACCTTGATTCAGGCTCGAAAGCCTGTCACTAGGAAAATTTATCATAAGATATGGTGTAAATATCTTTATTGGTGCGAATCCAAAGGCTACTCATGGAGTAAGATCAGGATTCCTAGGATTTTGACCTTTCTCCAAGAAGGATGGGAGAAGGGGTTATCAGCTAGTTCCTTAAAGGGACAGATATCTGCTTTGTCAATTTTACTGCACAAGCGTCTGGCAGATGTTCCAGATGTTCAGTCGTTCTGTCAGGCTTTAGTTAGAATAAAGCCTGTGTTTAAACCTGTTGCACCGCCATGGAGTTTGAATTTAGTTCTTAAAGTTCTTCAAGGGGTTCCATTTGAACCTATGCATTCCATAGATATTAAGCTTCTATCTTGGAAAGTTCTGTTTTTAGTTGCTATCTCTTCGGCTCGAAGAGTTTCTGAACTGTCCGCATTGCAATGCGACTTGCCTTATCTTGTTTTTCATGCTGATAAGGTGGTTTTGCGTACCAAACCTGGATTCCTTCCTAAGGTTGTTACTAATAAGAATATTAATCAGGAAATTGTTGTTCCTTCCCTGTGTCCTAATCCTTCCTCTAAGAAGGAGCGTCTTTTGCACAATTTGGACGTGGTTCGTGCCTTGAAGTTTTACTTGCAACGACCAAAGATTTCCGTCAAACATCTTCTCAGTTTGTTATCTATTCTGTAAAACGTAGCGGTCAAAAAGCTACGGCTACCTCTCTTTCTTTTTGGCTGAAAAGCATCATCCGTTTGGCATACGAGACTGCTGGACAGCAGCCTCCTGATAGAATTACAGCTCACTCTACTAGAGCGGTGGCTTCCACATGGGCTTTTAAAAATGATGCTTCTGTTGAACAGATTTGTAAGGCTGCTACTTGGTCTTCGCTTCATACCTTTTCCAAATTTTCCAAATTTGATACTTTTGCTTCTTCGGAGAAAAGTTCTTCAAGCAGGAGAAAAGTTCTTCAAGCAGTGGTGCCTTCTGTTTAGCCATCTGTCTTGTCCCTCCCGTTCATCCGTGTCCTGTAGCTTTGGTATTGTATCCCACAAGTAAAGGATGAATACGTGGACTCGTCGTACCTTATAGAAGAAAAGTAAATTTATGCTTATCTGATAAATTAATTTCTTCTATGGTACGACGAGTCCACGGCCCGCCCTGTCATTTTAAGACATATTATATATTTTTTTTTAAACTTCAGTCACCTCTGCACCTTTTAGTTTCTCCTTTTTCTTCCTGTACCTTCGGTCGAATGACTGGGGGGTGGAGCTAAGGGAGGAGCTATATAGACAGCTCTGCTGTGGTGCTCTTTGCCACTTCCTGTTAGCAGGAGATAATATCCCACAAGTAAAGGATGAATCTGTGGACTCGTCGTACCATAGAAGAAATTAATTTATCAGGTAAGCATAAATTTACTTTTCTTCCCTAGCAACCATGCCTCTTTTAATACACATTAGTACATTATTAGCCTTAGAAGCCACTGCCTTACATTGCACACTAATGTTTAGCTTGTCATCTATAAATATGCTTAAATAATTTTCCACCTGTGTTTTGCTGTCTAGTGCCATTTAAATAATATGTAGTCTGCATATTTTTACATAAAAAATGTAGAACCTTACATTTACTAATATTAAATCTCATTTGCCATTTACAAACCTATTCCTCCAATTTTTGTAAATCTCCCTGCAAAGCAATTACATCCAGCACTGACCTAATCACCTTACACAGCTTTGTATCATCTGAAAAAAAAGATGTCACTATTTAATCCTTCCTCCAAGTCAGTTATACATTTTTTTATTTCTTAATATGAAAAAGTTTAACATTCCTTTAATATATTAGTATTTGGTATTGTACTGTATATGTTATTGTTCTTTTTGTATTTGCTTTATCAAGTACATTTACACAGGAGACAATAAAGAAAAGTTGACATTGCAAAGGCACTGGATTTTATTTTGAACCAAAACTATCATTCCTCTCTATAAGAGTTAAATGCATGCAGTTGCCTTCTAAGTGAAATGAGACTTTATTAAAATTATAAATGAGACACTTCACACTGTACTATTGGTCTCACACAAACACGATCAGAAACTGTAATTGGTTTATTTCTCTTCTAGCCACTAATTGGTTCAATTTTTGGAAATGTCATTCAGTTAAATTAGCACTGCAATAACTGCCTGCATAAACAAACATGAGAGGTCACTCTAAGCATGTAACTCATGAATGTAAATTACTTATCCACTAAAATACAGAAAATGTGACCACAAGAGAATTTAATCAAATTCACAAATTCTAATAATTAGGGTTACATTTCATAAAACATCTTAGAAAGTTGCACTTTTTGCAAATGACTTGAATGGGGTTTTGTCTAACTCTGCCACATCCCTGCCAGCCATTTTCACAAGCTCAATTTTACAAAAACTAAAGTTTTTACACTCAATATATCGGAGACAGAACTCCTAGGGGCCGAATTTTCATATTACTAGCAGACATGATCCACAACAGATCATGTCCGTCGCACATCGATAAATGCCGACAGCATGTGCTGTCGACATTTATCATTGCACAAGCATTTCTCGTGAAATGCTTGTGCAATACCGCCCCTGCACATTCGCGGTCAATCAGCCGCTAGCAGGGGGTGTCAATCAACCCAATCGTATCCGATCGGGCTGATTGCTGTCCACCACCTCAAAGGGGGAGGACAAGTTAAAGGGACACTCAAGTCAAAATTCAACTTCATGATTCAGATACAGCATGCAATTTTAAACAACTTTCCAGTTTACTTCCATTAACAAAATGTGCAGAGTCTTCTAATATTTACACTTTTTGAGTCACCAACTCCTACTGAGCATGTGCAAGAATTCACAGCATATACGTATATGCATTTGTGATTGGCTGATGGCTGTCACATGATACAGGGGGAAGGAAAATTGGACTAGCTTTCAAACTTGTCAGTTAAAATCTACTACTCATTTAGACTAAGTGCTTTTGCATTGTCTTTTTATTATGCATTTGTTGTTTGGTTGGGAGTGGAAATAGACATAACTTTGCAATTTATTTAACAAAAATCTTCTACTCATTTGATGTTCAGACTAAGTGCTATTGCAGTGTTTTCTTATCAAGCATTTGTTGATTATGCAAATCTACAGTGTTGACTGGTCCTTTAAGGAGCAGCGGTCTTATGAAAAAAAACTCTTTGAAATTCGTACATATAAGTGTGAAAATTAAAATGTATTATTTTCCTTATTGTAAAATGAGATACCTGCTTCTGCTAGTGGGATAAACACAAATGTTCCATGGGTATAGCTGTAAGTTCTCTGCCAGGTCTGGTGTATTCTGTAAACATTTACTTCCTGTAGATCGCAGTATATTATCTTTTATCAGACAAACTAAAAGGTGATAAGATAGTGTCAAAATGCACAAAACACTATTTTTACGTGAAAATAGAAGAGATTGTAACATACTATGGGGTCGATTTATCAAATGATTGAGAGAACCTGCAGTCTGTATTTATGAAGCAGCGGTCATTATACCTATGCTTCCCTAACTCTTAGGTGGCAAATTTCAATCTCCCCGGTCTCGTCAGACCAGGGAAATTGACAGCTCCTGCCCGTACGTGATTGGTTGTGCGCGGGCAGGCGGCGGTGTTGCACAAGAGCACAAAATTGTGTTCTTGTGCAATGCTGAATTCTGTCAGCGGAATTCAGCCAACCAGAGGTGAGCTGCGGTGGACAGGGGCACGTATGTACGCCCCTGTCCTCCGCAGCTTGATAAATCAACCCCCATATGCTAAAAACTGGGTGATCTGATTTGTATTGGCTGTAGTATTTACTTTTTAAAGTGTAAAACTTTTCTCTGCTAACTTCACTTTTCCCACTGATCGCATGTTCTGTGAGGTTCTGGGAAGTTTTTCATGTCCCATCCAGCTAAGGGCTAGATTACGAGTGGATCACTATGTTTCACAACCGCTCGCATGCTAACTATGCTCGACTTCAACTTTTTGCGCCTGTTAGATACAGCACATACTGGTAAAGTAAAATGTTTTAGCTTGCACGCTAACCCCATACACGCAAAAAGCAGAAGTTAGAATATAGCGACCACGTTAACATATTTTCCCATAGACTTCAATGGAGCGAGAAGATGGGGAAAACCCCCCAACAAGTTGCACAAACCCGATTGCATTTTCTCAAGTACGCTAGGCCGATATGAAATATGAATATTTCATTCTTCTGTTCTGCACATATCAGAATATGTTCTATTTATTCATAAATACACACACACACACACACACACACACACACACATATATATATATATATATATATATATATATATATATATATATATATAGATAGATAGATAGATAGATAGATAGATAGATATGTTTTTTTTGCAAAATATATTTCTATAATAGAGAGGTCACATTCCATAAAACATCTTAGAAAGTTGCACTTTTTGCAAATGACTTGACTGGGTTTTTGTCTAACTCTGCCACATCCCTGCCAGCCATTTTCACAAGCTCAATTTTACAAAAACTAAAGCATTTACACTCAATATATATTGGAGACAGAACTCCTAGGGGTGGAATTATCGTAGCGGATCATGTCTGCCGCACATCGATAAATGCCCACAGCATATGCTGTTGGCATTTATCATAGCAAAAGCATTTCAATACTGCCCCCTGCACATTCACGGCTGCTAGCAGGGGGCGGGGACCGCTGCTTCTTAACTCCTGATTCCAACAAGCCTAAAGGCATGCACGGAATTAGAAGCATTCGTGCCTTGATAAATCGCCTCCCTAGACTTAAAATCCAGATACCCCCAGATACCCCCAAGAAGATCAAGCATTTGGGTGTATATTTGTTCTACAGCATGTCAATGCTAATCTCTGTGAATATACATAGAAGCGGTATGAAATTGGCAGACAGTACATCTTACGGGGATACTCCATGCCTTTCTTAATAGAGTAGAATAGCAGCCATCAAAATGAATTGTTTGCCTAAGCTCACCTACTTATGGTGCTTGTCTGTTCTTATACCAAAATTCCTGCTCACACAATTGCAGAAGGTGAGCAAAGCGCCTAGGGTAGCCATGAAAATTCTACAGCAACCAGTCTGAGCGGAGGAGTGGCAGACCCAAGCTTATCTGCCTATCATGAAGTAGCCCACCTGGCCCATATATTAGCATAGTGAGTGATATATTCTACTTGTAAATGGATAGAACCAGAGTAGGTTTCCTTGACCAAAAATGTTTCCCTTCATGATCTGCTCTGGATCCCTAAACATGCTAGATATCTGAACTTAACCTACAATTTTATTATCCATTCTAATCTAAAATTTTTGGATATAATCCTTAACCATCCTAATATCTCTCCTTATTTATCGCCAATACATTCTCTTAGAGGGCTGCTCTATGCACTACATGATTTCCATCCTGAAATGTGGCATGAGTATAATCTAGGACTTATTTCAGAATAATATATTGTTTTCACCAATACAGTTTCAAAAACAGTTCTCAACACCTCTCCTATTTGAATATGTTCGTTTGAGTAGCTATTTAAAGTCTTGGGCGTTGTGATTTTTCCACTCAGGAAATCAGGCAAGTCAGTCCCACGAATGCTCACTCTCTCTCTAACAAGGATATCTTGAGTCACCCTGTTTTTGTTAAAAACATCTTATATTAGACACTGGGAAACCTCATTTGCCTTGAATGCAGACTTAAAATTATGAAGCGCAACCATTATCTGAACCAGGAAAGAGGTCCATTGTATAACACTGTTTAAACTTTACTTTAAGATCTTGGGGCCGATTTATCAAAGCGTCAATCTCTGTGCATTTGCTGGAGTCAATACGCTTGGCAGACATCTCTTATTTATTAAAAACTCTGTAAAAAACATGCGCGTCAAGTATGGAGCGTTGATCATCGGACTGTTGATAAATAGGAGTCATCAATGTTGCGGATATTCTGTTTTTTCCAACTTTATTTATACCATTTCATTACTGTCCATGAACAAGCACATATCTCTAAAGCTAATCTTTTATTGTTCATCTGTTAATGTCCAAAAAAAGCTACATTTATACCTGAACAAACACTAATATCTCATATATAGTTATTTTCTATGTATTTGCTATAAAAAACTGATATATGATATTTTCACATAAATATTTCTAAATTATTTGTATTTCTAAAAATCATGATATGCCTATCTCATGTTTTTTTCTATTTTTTTTTAATGATTATTAATGCTTGAATTTGTACATATATCTTTGCACGTACTTGTATGTATATATATATATACATATATATATATATATATATATATATATATATACTAGTCCTAAAGCCGTGTACACGGGCCATTTTTTTTAAGTACTGTGGTTCCAACCCTTGCTCCCTTTCTCTCTCTTTTGCTTGCTCTCTCTCCCCTCTCTTTTGCTCTCTCTCTCCCCTCTCTTTAGCGCTCTCCCCCTCTCTTTTGCGCTCTCTCCCCCTTCTCTTTTGCACTCTCTCCCCCTTCTCTTTTGTGCTCTCTCCCCTTCTCTTTTGCGCTCTCTCTCCCCCCTTCTCTTTTGCGCTCTCTCTCCCCCTTCTCTTTTGCACTCTCTCTCCCCCTTCTCTTTTCCGCTCTCTCTCCCCCTTCTCTTTTGCACTCTCTCTCCCCCTTCTCTTTTGCGCTCTCTCTCTCCCCCTTCTCTTTTGCGCTCTCTCTCCCCCTTCTCTTTTGCGCTCTCTCTCCCCCCTTCTCTTTTGCGCTCTCTCTCCCCCTTCTCTTTTGCGCTCTCTCTCCCCCTTCTCTTTTGCGCTCTCTCTCCCCCTTCTCTTTTGCGCTCTCTCTCTCCCCCTCTCTTTTGAGCTCTCTCGCTCCCCCTCTCTTTTGAGCTCTCACTCTCCCCCTCTTTGACGCTCTCTATCTCCCCCCTCTATTTTGAGCTCTCTCCCCCTCTTTTGTGCTCTATCTCCCCCTCTTTTGTGCTCTCTCTCTCCCCCTCTTCTGCTCTCTCTTGCTGTCTCTCTTCCTCTCTTTTGCTCTCACTCTTCACCCCCTCTTTTTGCTCTCTCTCCCCCCTCTCTTTTGCTGTCTCTCCCCCCTCTTCTGCTCTCTCTATCCCCCCTCCTTAGAGCTCTCTATCTCTCACAGCGCATCCGGGCCCCACCCATGTCACACCCGACCCCACCAACGTCACATCCGGCCACGCCCACTCCCCGCCAGATGCCAGGTGAGGAAGGCCAAGTGTGTCTCTACTGCGCATGACAGCTTCGGACAAACACACTTGGCCTTTTATTATATAGGATATATATATATATATATATATGTGTTATGTCAGAAATCTTTTGCAAACATATTTACATGTCCCTAAATTCCTTTTTTTGTTCTAAACATCTTTCATATCTCTGTCTTTATTTAAACCACTATATGTATATAGTGAAAATATATTATTATTCTGAGCAAGAATAATTGTGAATATAACATGTAATCAAGGTATCATATGTATTTATTTGCAATCAATGGATATTTTAAGAGCTGGTTCAGTTTTCTCTCTGCACTTCTGTAACCCCTCCAGAAATGGGTTTGCATATTACATGACATTTCTTAATGAAAATGAAATTCAAGAGAAGGTTGAAGAACACTGAAAATAGCATGACAGTAAAGAGGTGATTTTAATTTCTGCTGTATCAGATTCATGACAGTTTAATGTTAGGTAGACTATCCCTTTGAGCTATCAGTTTAAGATTATATAGAATCAAACATCATTCGATTTTTAAAATCATTGTCTAAAATATTACACTGTGTGTCCTAATGTCATCATCAATGTTTAACTTTAATACTAATTTCTCATATACATATTTTCAAAGTATAATACACAATGTAACAAATAACACTTACAAGTTCTGATGAGTGATCAATGACACAAGTATTGAGCAATTTAATTTGTTAGTGATAGTATAAAATGTATATTTCAATCAGATTGGCTGATGTCATAAATCATGTGATTATGCATATCCCAAAAGTGGTGGAAAACTTCACTAGTTTGTGGGTTGTTTATGAGTTTGTGTCAAATTTGGTGCGAAAAGTGTTGCGTCAAATTTGGTGCGAAAAGGAGAGTGGGGCTTGTATTACATGCGTTACACATAGTGCAAATAGATTTATCTAAAAAAGGAAGTTAACTATATTATGTTATGTATTTATTTAATTTTATCCCTATATCTACTAGTGCACCAAATTTGAAGCAATAATATTGTCCCCTTGCTTTGTAATGAAAGACAAAGATGTAACATAATCCATAAGTACTTTTATTATGTAATATGCTTCATTCTCTTGTAGCATCGAACATAACCTTTCTGTGTTTTCAGACTCCTATTGATTTCTATGGCATTCGTGGCCTCAAGGGTGGCGGTTTGAACGATAGGTACGCTGCGGCAGAATAGACACAAGCGTACCTGTTGAATGTTTAATGAATTGGGAAGAGGGTCAAATAGAGTCGAATGTGAATTAGAAACATCTAGAATGACTCAAGCATCGATCTGCGTCTAATTGATCTCACGGGAACGTATATTACGTCGAACATTGCAATTGATGATGTTGACACTTTGTTAACTACGGCGGATCAGATTTGCGTTGAATATGACGCGGAGTTCAAGCGCATTATCAGTTTGATCAATAGGCCCCCTTGACTCAATTGCACCTTACACCTTTTTAAAATGTCACATAATAATTCTCCACTGTGTTGGAGAGAATGTGGTAGAGTGGTGGGAATTCCCTAAGACTCAGGGTCATGTTACAGGATCGCCCTCATGCTGGCTAATTTAATTTGTTACCTAATGCATTACCTCAACACCAACTCAATGCGTATATTTACCTGTTTATGGTAGTCAAAATAGTATTGGCTAGGTGTTTGTGTCGGGCTTCCTGTCCCAGATGGTCACAGAGGTACTTATGTTTCTTGACTATGTTTCTTGACAATGTGGAATCTATGGAATGTGAGATCTTTTAATTTAATAACAAAATCAATCTCCACTGCGTATCTTGGGATCTGTTGAGGCAGTGTGGTGGGAGGGGAACTGGGCACTGGACACTTGGTAACCTTAAAGGGACAGTATACACCATTTTTTATTTAACTGCACAGATACTGATCTAAAAATCCAGTATAAAACCGTTTAAAAACTTACTTAGAAGCTCACAGTTTAGCTCTGTTGAAATGGTTAACTGGAACTCCCACTGCAAATTGGTTCTATAGGAAAAAAGCGGACACTCCGCCCCCTTACTCTGCATATAAAAAGACTCTTTAAACAAACAAAAGCAAGCTGAAGTAGGTATACATCAGTATTCTCCTAAAACTTTGAGGCTTGGTTAGGAGTCTTAAAATGTTATTAAAAAATAAGCAAAACTATACATTTAAAAAAAAAAAAAGAAGCTGTATAGGCTATATAAATGGATCATCTACAAAACATTTATGCAAAGAAAAACTTAGCGTATAATGTCCCTTTAAAACTGACTGAGGATAAAATCTGTATATTGATCTTGTGTAGATTGGATGAAGACTGGCCGAAGACTGGCCGAGTTACAATGACTGTAAAAGGACTTATCCTTGATAAGCTGTCTCATGCTTTAATTCATGGTGGTAGTTGAAGCTAATTTCTTTTTAAAAAAACGACTGGAAAGAAAGAATGTTTTCTGACTAAATTCCTGGTCCTTGAAATATTTTAAGCAAATCATTTTCATTATTAGATGCTTTTAAAAAATAGTTTCTGTTTTAAGGCGTCCAAGAAATGTATAATGTGTGCATGGATATTAGTAAATTATTTGTTCTGCTTCAGAGGGACATTTTTTTTTTTTTTTCACATCTGAAAAAGAGGTAATTTACTATTTATTATAGTTTTTTTTTTCTTTTTTGGAACTTTTTTTATGTACTGAGAAAAAAAAAAGTTTTTTAAGCTTGTGAGGTGTGTCACCGTCCACCTATAAAGCAGTGAGAGTTCATATCAGCCAGAGAAAATTCTGGCCTTAAAGGGCCAGTAAACCTAGAAAATAATGTTATATAATAATTATATAACATTATATTAGTGCTAGCTTTATGTAACATAATATTGCGGTTACATTTTTATTAAAAAAGAGGGTTTTTCAGACCTTCCCTCTGCGCTCTACCGAGCTGGTCTGTTTTTTTCACTGAGCGCATCTGGGCAGCTGTCTAGTCACAGCCGGGTACGATCGCGCCATTACACTCAATGTAGCTCGCTCCTGCTCTGTCTGACAGAGGAAGCGAGCTACATTGAGTGTAATGGCGCGATCGGCCAGGCTGTGACTAGACAGCTGCCCTGATGCGCTCAGTGAAAAAAACAGACTCGCTCAGTAGAGCACAGAGGGCGGGTATGAAAAACCCTCTTTTGTAATAAAAATGTAACCACAATATTATGTTGCATAAAACTAGCACTAATATAATGTTATATAATTCTGCAATATGTAAGGACGCTGTTTATTCATGTAGCTATTATTTTTGCGTAAATTTTAATGTCCGAATTTAATAGGGAGATTGGGCGAAAGTTTTCTGGTTTATTGGGTGTTTTCCCAGCTTTGGGGAGTACTGTTATGTGTGCCTCAAGCATGTTTGAAGTAAAGCCGCCTTCTGCTAAGAAAATATTGTACATATTGGATAAGTGGGGTAATAGAAGGGGTGCAAATGTTTTGTAATATGAGATGTTGAAGCCGTCTGGTCCTGGGCTTTTTCCGCACGGCATGTCTTTTATTGCTTTCTAAATTTCTTCATTTGTGATATGTGATTCTAAGCGTTTTGTATCTTCAGGGTCTAATGTAGGGATCTTGATGTCCGACATATAGTCCTCCAATCCTTTTATTTCCTTTGGTCTGTCTGCTTCAGTCTGTGTGTTTCCATGAGCTGGTTGTAAGTTATATATAATATAAGTAATATTGTCTCAAGATTTCAGCTATATTCGCACTGTCCTTATAGTGAGTACCCCCTTTGTCAATTATGTCTGTGATATCAATTTTGAGTTGTTGTCATTTTAATATTTTTGCAAGTAGAGAACCTGATTTATTTCTGTATTCAATATAGTATTGTTTAAGGTGGAGTGCCTTAAGTTGTGTCATTTTAAGTAGATGTTTTTGAAGCTCATTCCTAACTTGTGTCAGTGTTTTTAATATTTCAGAGGAGGATGGATTTGTTTTTGTGTTCTTTTTCTCAATGGGCGATTGAGAGTTGTAGTGTTGCCTGTTCTGATTATTTTTTTGGGCTTTGAGTTCTTAAGAACATATTTCTGTGCTTCCCAGAGGGTGGATGATTTTGTCTGTTCTTGGGTATTTAGCTGAAAATAGTCAATTAATGCTCTTTCTATCTCTATTTTATGTATGGAGTCTTTTAATATTTGGTCATCCATTCTCCAGATGAAGGGAAGAATTGGTTTATCAGGCCAGTCGAAGTCACATACCACCGGCGCATGGTCTGACCAGGTGATTGGCTGGATTGTGTCATTGTGTATTAATGAGAGACTAGCGGGGTCTGAGAGCATGTAGTCTATTCTAGAATATGTTTGGTGTGGATGTGAGTAAAAAGTAAAGTTTTTGTCTGTGGGGTGTAGTGTTCTCCAAACGTCTTGCACTGTGAGCTGTTGCAGTTGTATGCGGGTGGATTTTAGAACTTTTTTAGCTATGCTGGAGGAGCCGCTTGATGTATCTAACTTGGGGTCTAACGGTAAGTTGAGGTCTCCACCCATAAACAGCAATCCCTTCCCATGTTCTAGAATTTTTTTGTCACTATTTTCAAAACCTTATGTTGATCTTGGTTCAGCAGATAGATGTTAGCTAGTGTGATTTGGCTGTTGTATAGGTGTCCTATAACTATGATAAATCTTCCGTCTTTGTCTTTTTCTATGTGTGCTGGCTGAAATGGTATTGAATTTTTTGAATAGTATACCCACTCCTCCTTTTTTGGTTGGGCCAGAGGAAGGTAGTGCGGTATCTGGGGAGTAATTTAGGTTCTCTACCTTTTTTAAAATGCGTCTCTTGTAGGTAGATCATGTCGCCCTCCTGTCTATGTAAATGTTTGAACGTGATAGATCTTTTTTTCTGGGCTGTTCATTCCCTTGGCATTGATTGTGATTAGTCGTATCTTACGTGTGCGCGGTTGAGGTGCATACACTGTCATGTTGTAGAGGAGGAGGTAAGGGAGGTTCAGAGGTTTAGAGTAGGGTCTAGATGTAGGGTAAGGCTTTTTGTGGTCAGTGGTATGTAGTTGGCTATTTCAGGTGAGCTGTTAATACAATACAACAGTATGGAAACACTTAAAACATGAGAGAAATGAAATAAACAAAACGAACAAGGATATACAATGAGCAGTCTAACAGTTAGGTGCTTCAACTAGGGGTATTATCCCATACCCCGATACGGCTTTAGATTTTCATATGATGGAAGCTAAAATACGGCTTTGTTATTGCTGTGTTGTGGGTATATACTGTTTGTCTCTTGTGTATGTTTATGGATACTTATTTATGTCATCAGTGATGGAAAGTATTCTTTTTGTGATACCCAATAGAATGTGTGTTTGTTGTTGTCTATGTGAAGGCTGTTTGTGCTATTTAATGTACTGGCTGGTGGGATGAGAATGGTGTTATGTGTATGAGGCGTTTTGTGGGTAGGTGTTGCTGTAATGGAAGATATATAAACTGTAAATTTTAGGGGGTATGACATAAAGCTTCCGTTTATGCTTCAATGGTTATTAGCTATTGTGATATGTGGTACAAAAAATTAGTATCATATTTATAATAACATACATAAATAAAAAGAGAGAAGCGCTCAACCTGGGAACGAACAATAGCATAATAGCTTGTTCTATGGCTAGTTACCACCCTAGAAGCAGCCTCTTTTTGCTCAATATGTGCCTTTCACAGAGAAGAACTTTCCTGTAGCATATCAGTCTGATCCTGACTTCACAGTACAGTCCAGCCCCGAAATACCAGGCAATCCCTCTCTGAACAAGAGAAACAGCAAAACCCCAGACGTACGTTTCGGCCTATTGTGGGCCTCGTCAGTGAGGTGCAGCCATATCCCTCTAGGCACACTGAGCAACGGGTCCACGTCTGGATTCCCGCATCACACTTAGGGAGACTTCCCTAAGTGTCATAATTTGCATAAATAAAAAGAGAGAAGCGCTCAACCTGGGAACGAACAATAGCATAATAGCTTGTTCTATGGCTAGTTACCACCCTAGAAGCAGCCTCTTTTTGCTCAATATGTGCCTTTCACAGAGAAGAACTTTCCTGTAGCATATCAGTCTGATCCTGACTTCACAGTACAGTCCAGCCCTGAAATACCAGGCAATCCCTCTCTGAACAAGAGAAACAGCAAAACCCCAGACGTACGTTTCGGCCTATTGTGGGCCTCGTCAGTGAGGTGCAGCCATATCCCTCTAGGCACACTGAGCAACGGGTCCACGTCTGGATTCCCGCATCACACTTAGGGAGACTTCCCTAAGTGTCATAATTTGCATAAATAAAAAGAGAGAAGCGCTCAACCTGGGAACGAACAATAGCATAATAGCTTGTTCTATGGCTAGTTACCACCCTAGAAGCAGCCTCTTTTTGCTCAATATGTGCCTTTCACAGAGAAGAACTTTCCTGTAGCATATCAGTCTGATCCTGACTTCACAGTACAGTCCAGCCCCGAAATACCAGGCAATCCCTCTCTGAACAAGAGAAACAGCAAAACCCCAGACGTACGTTTCGGCCTATTGTGGGCCTCGTCAGTGAGGTGCAGCCATATCCCTCTAGGCACACTGAGCAACGGGTCCACGTCTGGATTCCCGCATCACACTTAGGGAGACTTCCCTAAGTGTCATAATTTGCATAAATAAAAAGAGAGAAGCGCTCAACCTGGGAACGAACAATAGCATAATAGCTTGTTCTATGGCTAGTTACCACCCTAGAAGCAGCCTCTTTTTGCTCAATATGTGCCTTTCACAGAGAAGAACTTTCCTGTAGCATATCAGTCTGATCCTGACTTCACAGTACAGTCCAGCCCCGAAATACCAGGCAATCCCTCTCTGAACAAGAGAAACAGCAAAACCCCAGATGTACGTTTCGGCCTATTGTGGGCCTCGTCAGTGAGGTGCAGCCATATCCCTCTAGGCACACTGAGCAACGGGTCCACGTCTGGATTCCCGCATCACACTTAGGGAGACTTCCCTAAGTGTCATAATTTGTATAAATAAAAAGAGAGAAGCGCTCAACCTGGGAACGAACAATAGCATAATAGCTTGTTCTATGGCTAGTTACCACCCTAGAAGCAGCCTCTTTTTCCTCAAAATGTGCCTTTCACAGAGAAGAACTTTCCTGTAGCATATCAGTCTGATCCTGACTTCACAGTACAGTCCAGCCCCGAAATACCATTATGACACTTAGGGAAGTCTCCCTAAGTGTGATGCGGGAATCCAGACGTGGACCCGTTGCTCAGTGTGCCTAGAGGGATATGGCTGCACCTCACTGACGAGGACCACAATAGGCCGAAACGTACGTCTGGGGTTTTGCTGTTTCTCTTGTTCAGAGAGGGATTGCCTGGTATTTTGGGGCTGGACTGTACTGTGAAGTCAGGATCAGACTGATATGCTACAGGAAAGTTCTCTGTGAAAGGCACATATTGAGCAAAAAGAGGCTGCTTCTAGGGTGGTAACTAGCCATAGAACAAGCTATTATGCTATTGTTCGTTCCCAGGTTGAGCGCTTCTCTCTTTTTATTTATGCAAATTATGACACTTAGGGAAGTCTCCCTAAGTGTGATGCGGGAATCCAGACGTGGACCCGTTGCTCAGTGTGCCTAGAGGGATATGGCTGCACCTCACTGACGAGGCCCACAATAGGCCGAAACGTACGTCTGGGGTTTTGTTTTGCCGAAAAAGAGGCTGCTTCTAGGGTGGTAACTAGCCATAGAACAAGCTATTATGCTATTGTTCGTTCCCAGGTTGAGCGCTTCTCTTTTTTTATTTATGCAAATTATGACACTTGGGGAAGTCTCCCTAAGTGTGATGCGGGAATCCAGACGTGGACCCGTTGCTCAGTGTGCCTAGAGGGATATGGCTGCACCTCACTGACGAGGCCCACAATAGGCCGAAACGTACGTCTGGGGTTTTGCTGTTTCTCTTGTTCAGAGAAGGATTGCCTGGTATTTCGGGGCTGGACTGTACTGTGAAGTCAGGATCAGACTGATATGCTACAGGAAAGTTCTTCTCTGTGAAAGGCACATTTTGAGCAAAAAGAGGCTGCTTCTAGGGTGGTAACTAGCCATAGAACAAGCTATTATGCTATTGTTCGTTCCCAGGTTGAGCGCTTCTCTTTTTTTATTTATGCAAATTATGACACTTGGGGAAGTCTCCCTAAGTGTGATGCGGGAATCCAGACGTGGACCCGTTGCTCAGTGTGCCTAGAGGGATATGGCTGCACCTCACTGACGAGGCCCACAATAGGCCGAAACGTACGTCTGGGGTTTTGCTGTTTCTCTTGTTCAGAGAAGGATTGCCTGGTATTTCGGGGCTGGACTGTACTGTGAAGTCAGGATCAGACTGATATGCTACAGGAAAGTTCTTCTCTGTGAAAGGCACATTTTGAGCAAAAAGAGGCTGCTTCTAGGGTGGTAACTAGCCATAGAACAAGCTATTATGCTATTGTTCGTTCCCAGGTTGAGCGCTTCTCTTTTTTTATTTATGCAAATTATGACACTTGGGGAAGTCTCCCTAAGTGTGATGCGGGAATCCAGACGTGGACCCGTTGCTCAGTGTGCCTAGAGGGATATGGCTGCACCTCACTGACGAGGCCCACAATAGGCCGAAACGTACGTCTGGGGTTTTGCTGTTTCTCTTGTTCAGAGAAGGATTGCCTGGTATTTCGGGGCTGGACTGTACTGTGAAGTCAGGATCAGACTGATATGCTACAGGAAAGTTCTTCTCTGTGAAAGGCACATTTTGAGCAAAAAGAGGCTGCTTCTAGGGTGGTAACTAGCCATAGAACAAGCTATTATGCTATTGTTCGTTCCCAGGTTGAGCGCTTCTCTTTTTTTATTTATGCAAATTATGACACTTGGGGAAGTCTCCCTAAGTGTGATGCGGGAATCCAGACGTGGACCCGTTGCTCAGTGTGCCTAGAGGGATATGGCTGCACCTCACTGACGAGGCCCACAATAGGCCGAAACGTACGTCTGGGGTTTTGCTGTTTCTCTTGTTCAGAGAAGGATTGCCTGGTATTTCGGGGCTGGACTGTACTGTGAAGTCAGGATCAGACTGATATGCTACAGGAAAGTTCTTCTCTGTGAAAGGCACATTTTGAGCAAAAAGAGGCTGCTTCTAGGGTGGTAACTAGCCATAGAACAAGCTATTATGCTATTGTTCGTTCCCAGGTTGAGCGCTTCTCTTTTTTTATTTATGCAAATTATGACACTTGGGGAAGTCTCCCTAAGTGTGATGCGGGAATCCAGACGTTGACCCGTTGCTCAGTGTGCCTAGAGGGATATGGCTGCACCTCACTGACGAGGCCCACAATAGGCCGAAACGTACGTCTGGGGTTTTGCTGTTTCTCTTGTTCAGAGAAGGATTGCCTGGTATTTCGGGGCTGGACTGTACTGTGAAGTCAGGATCAGACTGATATGCTACAGGAAAGTTCTTCTCTGTGAAAGGCACATTTTGAGCAAAAAGAGGCTGCTTCTAGGGTGGTAACTAGCCATAGAACAAGCTATTATGCTATTGTTCGTTCCCAGGTTGAGCGCTTCTCTTTTTTTATTTATGCAAATTATGACACTTGGGGAAGTCTCCCTAAGTGTGATGCGGGAATCCAGACGTGGACCCGTTGCTCAGTGTGCCTAGAGGGATATGGCTGCACCTCACTGACGAGGCCCACAATAGGCCGAAACGTACGTCTGGGGTTTTGCTGTTTCTCTTGTTCAGAGAAGGATTGCCTGGTATTTCGGGGCTGGACTGTACTGTGAAGTCAGGATCAGACTGATATGCTACAGGAAAGTTCTTCTCTGTGAAAGGCACATTTTGAGCAAAAAGAGGCTGCTTCTAGGGTGGTAACTAGCCATAGAACAAGCTATTATGCTATTGTTCGTTCCCAGGTTGAGCGCTTCTCTCTTTTTATTTATGCAAATTATGACACTTAGGGAAGTCTCCCTAAGTGTGATGCGGGAATCCAGACGTGGACCCGTTGCTCAGTGTGCCTAGAGGGATATGGCTGCACCTCACTGACGAGGCCCACAATAGGCCGAAACGTACGTCTGGGGTTTTGCTGTTTCTCTTGTTCAGAGAAGGATTGCCTGGTATTTCGGGGCTGGACTGTACTGTGAAGTCCCAGTTTGAGCGCTTCTCTTTTTTTATTTATAATAACATACGCCTAGATTTAGAGTTCTGCGTTAGCCGTCAAAACCAGCGTTAAGGGGTCCTAATGCTGCTTTTTACCGCCCGCTGGTATTTAGAGTCAGCCAGAAAAGGGTCTAACGCTCACTTTCCAGCCGCAACTTTTCCATACCGCAGATCCCCTTACGCTAATTGCGTATCCTATCTTTTCAATGGGATCTTCCTAACGCTGGTATTTAGAGTCTTGGCTGAAGTGAGCAGTAGACCCTCTACCGACAAGACTCCAGCCACAGAAAAAAGTCAGGAGTTAAGAGCTTTATGGGCTAACGCCGGTTTATAAAGCTCTTAACTACTGTGCTCTAAAGTACACTAACACCCATAAACTACCTATGTACCCCTAAACCGAGGCCCCCTCACATCGCCGCCACTATAATAAAATTTTTTAACCCCTAATCTGCCGACCGGACACCGCCGCCACCTTCATTATCCCTACATTACATTATCCCTATGTACCCCTAATCTGCTGCCCCTAACATCGCCGACACCTACATAATATTTATTAACCCCTAATCTGCCCCCCCAACGTCGCCGCTACCTACCTACACTTATTAACCCCTAATCTGCCGACCGGACCTCGCCGACACTATAATAAATGTATTAACCCCTAAACCGCCTCACTCCCGCCTCGCAAACCCTATAATAAATTTTATTAACCCCTAATCTGCCCTCCCTAACATCTGCGACACCTAACTTCAAGTATTAACCCCTAATCTGCCGACCGGACCTCGCCGCCACTATAATAAATGTATTAACCCCTAAACCGCCTCACTCCAGCCTCGCAAACCCTATAATAAATTTTATTAACCCCTAATCTGCCCTCCCTAACATCTGCGACACCTAACTTCAAGTATTAACCCCTAATCTGCCGACCGGACCTCGCCGCCACTATAATAAATGTATTAACCCCTAAACCGCCTCACTCCCGCCTCGCAAACCCTATAATAAATTTTATTAACCCCTAATCTGCCCTCCCTAACATCTGCAACACCTAACTTCAAGTATTAACCCCTAATCTGCAGACCGGACCTCGCCGCTACTCTAATAAATGTATTAACCCCTAAAGCTAAGTCTAACCCTAACACCCCCCTAAGTTAAATATAATTTTATTCTAACAAAATAAATTAAATATTATTAAAAAAATTAATCCTATTTAAAGCTAAATACTTACCTGTAAAATAAACCCTAATATAGCTACAATATAACTAATAATTACATTGTAGCTATTTTAGGATTTATATTTATTTTACAGGCAACTTTGAATTTATTTTAACCAGGTACAATAGCTATTAAATAGTTATTTACTATTTAATAGCTACCTAGTTACAATAATTACAAAATTACCTGTAAAATAAATCCTAACCTAAGTTACAATTAAACCTAACACTACACTATCAATAAATGAATTAACTAAACTACCTACAATTACCTACAATTAAATCAACTAAACTAAATTACAAAAAAACAAAAACACTAAATTACAGAAAATAAAAAAAGATTACAAGAATTTTAAACTAATTACACCTACTCTAAGCCCCCTAAAAAAAATAACAAAGCCTCCCAAAATAAAAAAATGCCCTACCCTAATCTAAAATAAAAAGTTAACAGCTCTATTACCTTACCAACCCTTAAAAGGGCTTTTTGCAGGGCATGCCCCAAAGAAATCAGCTCTTTTGCCTGTAAAAAAAAACATACAATACCCCCCCAACATTACAACCCACCACCCACATACCCCTAATCTAACCCACCCAAACCCCCCTTAAAGAACACTAAGCCCCTGAAGATCTTCCTACCTTGTCTTCACCCAGCCGGGTACCATCCGATCCGTCCAGAAGAGGGTCCGAACTCTTCATCCTATACGGCCAGAAGAGGTCCTCCAGAGGGTCGGAAGTCTTCATCCAGGTGGCATCTTCTATCTTCTTCCATCCGGAGCGGGTCCATCTTGAAGCAGCCGGCACGGATCCATCCTCTTCTAATGACGTCCTAACACCGAATGAAGGTTCCTTTAAGGGACGTCATCCAAGATGGCGTCCCTCGAATTCCGATTGGCTGATAGGATTCTATCAGCCAATCAGAATTAAGGTAGGAAAAATCTGATTGGCTGATTGAATCAGCCAATCAGATTCAAGTTCAATCTGATTGGCTGATCCAATCAGCCAATCAGATTGAGCTTGCATTCTATTGGCTGTTCCGATTTATTATTTTGGAGGGCTTTGTTATTTTATTAGGGGGCTTAGAGTAGGTGTAATTAGCTTAAAATTCTTGAAATCTTTTTTTATTTTTTGTAATTTAGTGTTTTTGTTTTTTTTGTAATTTAGTTTAGTTTATTTAATTGTAGGTAATTGTAGGTACTTGTAGTTAATTGATTTAATTTATTTATTGATAGTGTAGTGTTAGGTTTAATTGTAACTTAGGTTAGGATTTATTTTACAGGTAATTTTGTAATTATTTTAACTAGGTAGCTATTAAATAGTAAATAACTATTTAATAGCTATTGTACCTAGTTAAAATAAATACAAAGTTGCCTGTAAAATAAATATAAATCCTAAAATAGCTACAATATAATTATTCGTTATATTGTATTAGGGTTTATTTTACAGGTAAGTATTTAGATTTAAATAGGAATACTTTAGTTAATAATATTTAATTTATTTTGTTAGATTAAAATTATATTTAATTTAGGGGGGTGTTAGGGTTAGGGTTAGACTTAGCTTTAGGGGTTAATACATTTATTATAGTAGCGGTGAGGTCCGGTCGGCAGATTAGGGGTTAATACTTGAAGTTAGGTGTAGGTAAAGTAGCGGCGACGTTGGGGGGGCAGATTAGGGGTTAATAAATATAATATAGGGGTCGGCGATGTTGTGGGCAGCAGATTAGGGGTACATAGGTATAATGTAGGTTGTGGCGGTGTACGGAGCGGCAGATTAGGGGTTAATAATAATATGCAGGGGTCAGCGATAGCGGGGGTGGCAGATTAGGGGTTAATAAGTGTAAGATTAGGAGTGTTTAGACTCGGGGTACATGTTAGGGTGTTAGGTGCAGACTTAGAAAGTGTTTCCCCATAGGAAACAATGGAGCTGCGTTAGGAGCTGAACGCTGCTTTTTTGCAAGGGTTTTTTTTCCAGCCCAAACTGCCCCATTGTTTCCTATGGGGGAATCGTGCACGAGCACGTTTTTCAAGCTAGCCGCTACTGTAAGCAACGCTAGTATTGAGAGTTGAAGTGGCGGTAAATATGCATGTACGCTCCCTTTTTGGAGCCTAACGCAGCCCTTCAGAGAACTCTCAATACCAGCGTTATTTAAAAGGTGCGGGGGGAAAAAAAACACGCGTAGCTAATGCACCCCTTTGGCTGCAAAACTCTAAATCTAGGCCATACAGTTTAGAATATAATTAATAAACCTGTCTGAGAAACATTTAGTCAAATTTTTCTACTTTACCCCAGTTATGTACAGGAATGATCTCTGTGGATAAGCTGGGGGAAAAAGTCCTGAATAGAATGTTCATTAATGGCTGTAATGCGTAGTCCATCTTGCGGACCCATGGGCATAGAAGATATCCAAATAACTTAAGGTTCCACGTGTGTCTCTTTTCTGTGTATATTTTCCTCTGTGGCTTGCCTGTTTTCTAATGTAGAAGTTCCTTTAGGTTGTGTGATGCGGATCTGTAGGGTTTCACAAAAGATATTGAGGTCATCTGGTCCTTTGTAGATGGCTGTTTTGTCCCCTTTCATAGCTATAATGCTGACTGTGAAATCCCATCTATAAGGGATCTTCTGGGATCTCAGGGTTGCAGTGATGTATTGTAATTCCCTGTGTTTTTGTAGAGTAGCGGGGCAAAGGTCTGCAAACACCTGTATTGGGCATCCTGTGTGAGTGAGTTGAGGTTTTTGTCTGGCATGTCTCATTATTTCCTCCTTTTCTTGGTAATTGAGAAATTTGACAATTACATCTCTGGGGGGTGCTTTGGCTGGTGGCTTAGCCCGCAAGGCTCTATGTGCCCTTTCCATTGTCATTCCATTTCAGGTGATGAGCTGGAGCCTTTGATGGTTCTGTATAGCGCTTGTAAGTAACCTGTTAAGGCTACTGGTAGTACTGTCTCTGGGATCCCCCCTGATGCGCAGATTGTTCCTGCATCCCCTGTTATCAAGATCTTCTATTTTCTCCAATACATTTTGAATTGTGTCTTCTTGATTATACTGTAGTTGTGATATGTGTAGTATATCTTGTATCACAGTATTGTGGCTTTCTTCCAATGTTGTTACTCTATGGTCTACTTTTTTTAAGATCCTTTTCATTTCTTGGAACATGCTACGCATGTCTGCCTTGGCTGTTTTAATATCCTCTTTTGATGCCAGTAATTTTAAGTAATCTCTCAGGATGTTTGATGAGTATCCCTGACTTGTATGAGCAGGGTTTAGTGTTTCTCCTGCCATGTCAGCCGTTATTTCAATTGTTTGGATATCTGATGCCTGCTGCAATGGTGTCTCAGATGTTTTTAAGTAGTGGCTGATTGATTTTTACCTGGATGGCGTATCTTTTTTTTGCGCCTTCTTGGCTGGCATTCCCTCTTATGCCAGTTTGCTGCTTCTCTTGGTGCAGTTTCTATTGTATTAGTTTGTATTATTGGCGCTGTTTATTCTAAGAGCCTGTAGTGTTTTACTATCTTAATCAGAGAGAGAAGTAATATCTGCGGTCTTGAACCGTTGTAGGCCATATGTATTTTAATGTCAGTAAGGGGCAGATGTTAGTCTGAGAAGGTATTGTTTTCCTATACATCCCCTTCGGAGCTTTAGATGTAGCTTTTATCTCCTCTCAGAGCTTACTATATGTATTCAGTGCCCCCAGTGTATTACCCGCCCTTACTTTATTATGGCGCCTTCTTGATCTCGGTTCTTTCGTTCTCCTCCTGCTGCCCTCTGTCTAAAGCAGTTTGCGATTTCCGTTGTTATCTTGCTGCTGTAATGCCGCTGCGTGTCTGCTCTACTCAATAGTAGGAAGCAATCCAAGAAGTTAATCTTTCGTGCACTTGTGGTTTGCAGCCTATGCGCTGTGTGGCGTTATCTATTTTGCTAATTTCTGTAACTCCCTTTTCTTTTGTTTTCTGTTCCCACCTGCTATCTATGAATACAGCCTGCCGGTGTAGTTGTTAGTTCTCTGCCAGGTCTGGTGTATTCTGTAAATATTTACTCCCTGCAGATCTCAGTATATTATCTTTTATCAGGCAAACTGAAAGGTGACAAGATTGTGTCAAAATGCACAAAACACTAATTACCCTATTAAAAAAACACAATGGGAAAATAGAAGAGATTGTAACATACTATATGCTAAAAACTGGGTCATCTGATTTGTATTGGCTGTAGTATTTACTTTTTAACGTGTAACCCTTTTCTCTGCTTACGTCACTCTTCCCACTGATCGCATGCTCTGTGAGTTTCTGGGAGGTTTTTCATGTCCCATCCAGCTAAGGGCTAGATTACGAGTGGATCGCTATTTGTCACAACCGCTCGCACGCTTACTATGCTCGACACGCCTATTGGATACAGCACATATTGGTAAAGTAAAAAGTTTTAGCTTACACGCTAACCCAATACACACAAAAAGCAGAAGTTAGAATATTGCGACTCCTTTAACATATTTCACCATAGACTTCAATGGAGCACGAAAAGGAGGGGGAAAAAAACAACAAGTTGCACAAACCCGATTGCATTTTCTCAAGTACACTAGCCTGACATGAAATATTAATATTTTATTCTTCTGTTCTTCACATAACAGAATATGTTCTATTTATTCATAAATACACACACATTTATATACAGTTGTGCTCATAAGTTTACAAACCCTGGCAGAATTTATGATTTCTTGGCCATTTTTCAGAGAATATGAATGATAACACAAAAGCTTTTCTTTCACTCATGGTTAGTGTTTGGCTGAAGCCATTTATTATCAATCAACT